>NC_057810.1:613442158-613737799 GCF_018294505.1 Triticum aestivum | reverse complement strand
CGCCGTGTGCGTGTGTGTGAGAGAGAAGGAGTACTCTTAGTGTGTGTGTGATGGAGTCCTAGTGTGTGTGTGTATGTGTGATGGAGTCTTAGTGTGTGTGTGTGGGGGGGTGGGTGTGTGTGTGTGTGTTTGTGTGTGTGAGTGTGTTTGTGTCTGTGTGGGTGGGTGGGTGCGCGCGTGCGCGCGCGCGCGTGTGTGTCGCGGGGTCCTCGGTGGCGGATGTAATTTAAGTGTGTGTGGATTCATCATAGATAGGTGATGTGTATGGCAGAGGCCACCAACAATGGGGTGCGAGAGAGAAAAGGCCCGTAGAGAGGGAAGAGAAGGTGTGTGCGCGTGAGAGGAGTCAACATTGAGAGAACGTGTTTGTTCGAGAGACACCGAGGAAGACTACTATATATCGATGGTTCATGTAGGCGGGAATTAAACGAATGGATGGTCTTGTTGGTTTCGGGGATATAGGGGAAGAGTGAGAGGGGGGTAGCTAGAAGGAGATTGTTAAGTGTGAGTGTATGTTTTACCCATCCAGGCGGAAGTTATGTGCACACAAGAAGAGAACGATTTGATGTGGCATTAGGGTTGAGGGTAATTAACTATGTATGGAGACATAGAGACCTTGAACGTGCATGTGCGAGAGGTATACATGTATACGTGGGATGTGTGTGTGTGTGTGCGCGCATGATCGAGATAAAAGAAAGAATACATAAGTCATAAGATCGACGACATGGGACAAACGGATCAGTATGACAATATGCATGCATGTGAGAGTGCAGGGAACAAGGCCCGACAATTGAGCATGTGTTTTTGTCTTTAAGAGATAGTGGCATGGGCTGGATCATGCATCTATGGGAAGTAGAGGGAGTGAGACACAACGATTGTGCAAAAGAGATCAACCTATAAATGCATGTATGGAGAGACATATATAGTGTGGGTGATAGTAAGCAAGACTGCGTGCGAGAAAGAAATATTGACGGAGAAACTACAGAAAGATACAGAGATGGAGATGCTAGCTAGAGGGACATCCACTAGTTTGAGTGTTGGAGATGACCGTCGGGTGGTTCAGAGGGTGAAGTTATGTGTGTGTGAGAGAAAGATAAAAAGAGGGCACTTGAGTGCATGTAGAGAGAAACATATGTAGTGTGCGTGATAGGAAGCAAGAGTGAGGGAAAGAAAGAAGGTTGATGGAGAAATAGATAAATAGAAAGATAAAGATGCTAGATAGTGTGTGTTAGAGATATGAGTCGAGTGGATCAGAAGGCTGAGTTATGTGTGTGGGTGTGAGAGAGATAGAGAGAGGGTTCATGTGAGTCACATACAAACAAATATCAGAGAGAAATGAGATCCTGAGAGACGATGTTTTGTGTCTGCGTGAGAGAAAGATATTTCACAATGAGAGTGATAGCTAGAGAGACATACGAGGGAACGAAAGATATCTCTAGGGAGAGAGTGTGTGTGAGCGACATACAAGAGAATGGTGGAGAAATATGAGACCTTGGGAGACAGAATTAATGTCTAAACGGGATTACACTATAGGTTGCGTGTGTGGAACACATTATACATGTTTGAGAAGTAAAAAACCCGCATGAAACACACATTAATTGGAGACAGTTAGCGAGGAATGCATACATTGGATTTCAACATAAAGTGGTTTCAAATATTTGAAAATCCAAATTGATGGATATAGCCTTATGAATCTGAGATCATGCCATTTGTAAACGATATTTATGTATAAAGGGTGTTGTGCTTTTGAAAGTATATATAAAAAATGATGTATATAGAATTTTATTCCAATCGAAAATGGATCTTGCCCGAAAAAAATAGAATACAAATGGGATTCGAATTGAGTTGGCACGGTAAACATGCACTCTCCAAAATTTGAACGAAGCAGGGAAAGTTGCAGTAACCGCCCGAAACCAAAATCCGCGAGATGGAAACTACTACCGCCTATCCCTGCCACGCAAAGCCTATCTGCTCGATTTCTATAGGATTCGATAGAGGTAGGTTTGTAATTTCACTCAAACATGACATAACCGCCTGTCACCCAGATTCATACACGGTGGGCGCCAAAACACAGTGTCTCCTCGGCCAAAGTCGACTCCCTCCCTGATTCATACATGGTGGGCGCCAAAAACAAACTCTCATCGGCAAATATTTGGTGTATGCGATATTACCGTCCTATACCCAACCGACTAATATTCCTATGATGTATGTCGGGGGTTGGGTGCGACATATGCCAATGGATGGCTTATCATGGTGGGAGCGAGTAGAACGTCACCGGTGCTGGAAGCGGGATGAGGCGTAGACACGAACGCCGGCGAACTTTACCCAGGTCGGGGGCTCTCCGTGGAGATAATACCCCTACTCCTGCTCTGCAGGGTCTCCGCATGATCACTAAGGCACAGGTGATACAAAGATGCTCCTTGAGCTGTCTGCTAGAGGTAGGAGAAGGCAAGCCTAGCTCTCTCCTGCTCTAGGGGAATGGCTAGTTCTAAGGAAGTGGGAACCCTTTGCATGGGTACCCTAGGGGGTTTATATAGGCCCACCCCCCAGGTGTACAATGGTAATCCGTTCGGGTGCTGGGCCTGCCGGCTGTTCTGGTACGGAGCCGGCAGGCCGCCCCTGCCGCTGGCGGGTCTGGTCGGCGGCTGCTCACTGTAGTCGTGCTGCTAATGACGCGGGCTTTGTCAGCTCAGTGTGTCTATAGTCCTGCCGCCTGGCAGGAGATCGCTGTAGCCACACCTGGTCTCATCAGGTTGATCGTGTATGTGCTTCGAGGCGAGGGATGGCCGCCTGCTGGAGGCCGGCCCTCCTCAGGTCTGACTAGTTCGGCATCCGCCGTCTTCTGTGGCGTCACTGCCCGATAGGGCCCGCAGCCGGCGGGCCGTACTGACAGGTCATCATGGGGAACAGGGCTCCTCCTGTCCAGAGTGACGTCAGCGGGGAAGTGGCAACAGTGCCACGCCGTGTGGAGATCTCCGCTTGTGCAGGGCACTGTGGCCACGCCCAGCCCGAAATTCAGGGCCGAGGGGCTTCACTGTAGCCAGGCTCTATCTCGTCCTCTTGATGGGGGCACAAACTGTGAGAGCGCCAGGTGGCCGCCCTCTGTGGGAGCCGGCCTACTGAAGCGGGCTGCTCTTGGCGCCGTGTGCTGGTGGTTGGCTATCCTCCGGGGCCGGCCTTTGAACCAGTCGGCCCTCGGAGGGCGGAGCTTCGGCTTGGGTCACTGCGGGGCGTAGCTGGCCCAAAGTTTTGTCATGTCTAGGGACTCGGGTGAGGCAACCCGTGGCCCATTACTCCAACAGTAGTCCCTGAAGCCGGTGAGGCGTTGTGGTCGAGGGGCCACGAAGTCTCATCGGCTTCCCGCCTCACTGAGCTCTGGGAGAATGATCGATCTGTCTTGCAGTGCGCCGACTGCCGGGGCTGACTTTGACAAGGCAGGATCTTTGGCCAATTTTGAACTCCAAGGCGGGAAAACAGGTGGAATGCCTGCTAAGCCTCCCGGTGCCGCCGCCCGCCATAAGCACGCCACGAAGCACGCGCCAGCCCGCCCAGCCTGCCACCCCATGGTCCGGATGGGACGTGAAAGTGGGTTGGGCCCGCCACTACCGGGCCTCGGCACACGGGCGGATCCGCTACGCCAAGGTGGGAGGTTGCGATTCCCATGAGCGTTCAAGGCACCGTAAGTGTGCGCGGTAAACGCGGGGTCATGGGGTCATGGGCGCAGTTAATCGCACGATCATGCGCCTTGTCCCCTCGGCTTCGTAGCCCGAGGGCTTATAAGTATGGGGAGGAAGGGGAGCGGCGGAGCACGCGCACCCTCCTCCCCACACTCTCTTACTCCTCTTTCTCTCTCTGCCATTGCTGCTGTCGCCGTTCCACGCTTGCCGCCGTTCGCCGCTGCCGCACGCCTCCTCTCATCGCAGCCCCCCTCAAGCCATGGCGCGCGAGAAGGGCGGCGACTGGGACGGCTCGACGGTGATTGAAGACCACATCTCCTTCCTCCGGGACACGTGCCAGATGCCCAATGCAGCGTTTGTCAAGGTGCGGGTGCCACCGGAGGAGGAGATTTCACCGGCGGCGAGCGGGAACGAGCGGTTGTCTTCCGCTCGCACTTCCTCCGTGGCTGCGGCCTTCCAGTGAGCGGCTTCCTCCGCTCGTTCATGGACTTCTACCACGTCCAGTCTCATCATCTGACGCCCAACACCATGACCCTACTCTCCGCCTTCGTCATGGCATGCGAGGGCTATATCGGCATCCTCCCCACAATTGAGTAGTGGGGAGCATTCTTGTACGGCAAACTCGGCACCTCCACCAAGGACACGGCGGCCGAATGCGGTGGGTTCGTCGCCGTGCGCTGGCCGGTGAAAAGGAAAGCCTTCCCCGTCATCAAACTGTCACGGTCAGTAAAACTATGGCAATAGTCTTATTTTTATGTTGAGAATGTCGACCCAAGTGTCGACTTCATCAACCTGCCAGCCTACGAGGCCGGCCCCCCAGTCGGGTCCCGGCCCAACTGGGGCTACAAGCCAAAGCCCGTGTCGGCGGACGCAGCAGCCGCCATCGGCTGACTCTGGGTGCTCCAGGAGTCGGAGGGCCTCATGGCCTCTGACCTCCTCATCGCCTTCGTTGAGCGCCGGGTCCTTCCGCTATAGGACCACCCTCACATGATCTGCCGGATGGGCGAGCACCGCGACCCAAGAAGGTTGTGCATGAAGGAGATACCGAATGCTAAGGTTGGGAGGGTGGCGAATGAGATCTCCGACCTCAAGGTGTCGGAGGGAGACTGGTGGTTCGGGAAGCGGCCATTTTCTCGCGACAACCCGCCGCCTGCCCTAAGTCCCTTGGCTTCTTTTTGTAGTTCTGACTTTTAGTCTCATGCCTAGTGTGACGTGACTCTTTTTTCTGGAGTGCAGATCTACATGTCCGCGGTGACGGCCGCCATCGTGGGGCCGGGCGGTGACTACTTGCCGGACCGGGCAGTGAGCGACGTGGATGACCCCGACTTGGGGGCGGCCGCCATGAAGGACGACGCGTCAGGCGACGGCGACGGAGCAGGCGGCTCCGAGGAGGGCGGCGGCGTGGAGACTTGGCCTGATGACGATGATGACGAGGACGAGCCGCGCCCACCTGGGAGCACCGCCAACACCGGTGCAGGCCCCTCTACTAGGCCGATCGCCCGAAGCGGCAAGCGCAAGCAGAAGCAAGGAGCTGCCCTGTTTGGCAGCACGCTGAAGAAGCCCAAGAACCCGGTCGCGGCGACCAGGTGGAGAGAAGACGCGACCAAGGTGGCCAAGTTCCAGCGGCAGCCGAAGGTGCCGCTCATGGTGTCAGCGTAAGTATCGTTCTTACGCTTTCACTTCTTTGCCGATCTGGCCTAAAAAACTTTTTGTCTTGTCCACTTATCTCAGGGCCCCTCACCCTTGAGAAGTTGGCTGCCGCCTCGGTCATCAGGTCGGCGGAAACCTCCACCACCAGCCGGCGGATCGACATGGCCGCCGACCTCCGGGAGGCGCAGGAGAGGAACGCGCGGGAGGTGCGTGAGGAAGAGGCCGACCGCCTGGCGAAGGCGGAGGCGGACAAGGCCGCCGCATCTGCGGTGAGGAAGTTGGCACAAGCAGAGGCCGACGCCGCGGAGAAGGAGCGGCTTGCAGAGGCCGCGCGCCACCAGGAGCCGCTGCTTGTGACTCCTCTGAACTCCGCGCCGCCTCCGCCGGAGTTTGTGGCGACGACTGGAGGAGCCGGCGACGAGCATCCGGTCATGGAGAGGGAGGACGGCGATGTGGCCATGCCAAACATCGTTGTACCACCGCCACCGCCGGCCAGCGGACCATAGGACAAGCAGCCGACCGCTCCACCGGTGCCACCGTTCGGGGAACGCGGTGGTGACGGACCTGATTCCTGAGGTCCGCACACCCGTACGCCACCATCTTGAAAAAGCGGCCTCGGTACCGCGGCCGCTGGAGGCCGGTGCTACAAGCTCGTCGGTCCCCGACACCGAGGCGACCAGTGTCGTGCCAGCCGGCTGGATATGCGGGGCTGGGATGGGCGCCCTGAACCAGGAGGCCCTCGACGTTCAGGCCAAGCTTCGGGCTGAACCCGAGGCCCTCAAGCGCTGCAAGAAGGCGTTCCTGGATTCGCGGGCAGCCATCCGTGTAAGTTTCTTGCTTTTCTTTATTTTGATCTTCTTGCATCCTTCGTGGGGGCGCGCTAGTGCACCCACTTGGTGTAGTCCCCAAGTTTCGGGCCGGCTGCTGAGCAGGCGGTCCGGAACTTCAACTTGTCGGCGTCGAACGCTAACTTATCTGATATCCCTTCTGCAGGACTACCACAATCTTCGCGCGGTCACCTTCAACTCCAAGGTTCAGGAGCTGGAAAAACAGACCACCAACTTGTCCGAGAGCGGGAGTAAGCTTTGATTTCCTCTCTGCGCGGGGGCGCGCTGGCGCACCCATGGGCTGTAGTCCCCAAGGTTCGGGCCGACTGCTGAGCAATCGGGCCGAATCTTCCTAGTGACTTTATTTTTGCTGGCAACTTCTTCTCTGCGGGGGCGTGATAGTGCACCCGCGGGCTATAGCCCCCGAGGTTTGGGCCGACTACTGAGCAGTCGGGCCGAATCTCTCTGGCAACTGCATCCCTCTTCATCATTTGACTGGTATTCTTTCTTCTTTCTTTTTACATAAGCCAACGCCACCTTGCAGCAGTAGCTTGGCGAAGCCAATACCGTCCTGCATGGTAAGGAGGCAGAGTGCGGCAAACTGGGCGAGGAGCGTGATCGGCTGGTCACTCAGCTCGCGGAGCAGGCGGAGGCCCTCAAGACGGCTCAGAAGGAGGAAAAGGCGAAGGAGACCGACCTCCTTGCCGAGTTCGAGATCGAGCGCTCCTCCTGGGCTGACAAGGAGGCGCAGATGACGGCCTGCTTCAGTAGCATCGAGGACTTGGTCGATGGTAAGCTTCATCTTCTTTGTTTCTTGTTTTGGGCTGCCGACCCTTATCTAGTCCAATTGCTAATTTCTGACTTTGGCTTTCCTTGCCTGCTGTCTAAGCAGACTTCTTCCCGGGCCATTCCGTTGCTGCGAACCAGATCATCGAGGCCCAACGCGAAGGGCAGAGGGCGGAGGGCGTGTAGATTGTCGCTGACGTCCCCCGGACCCTCAACGAGCAGCTCCTCAGCATCCAAGCCCGTCTTCAGCCTGCCCATCAGATACTGTGCCTCCTTCAGCGCATTGGGGCCCAGGCGATCTCCACCCTCTGGACGGGTGTGCAGGCTCCGCGCACCCCAAGTCGGACTGCCGACTGGCTGGAGGTGGCAGCCGGCCGCCTGGGGGCCTGGAAGGGTTCTGCGGCCCAGGCAGGAGCGCTCCAAGCCCTAGAGTTTGTCAAGGCGTGGTACCCTGGGCTAGATCTAGCCCAGTTGACCACTTTTCGGCTAGAGGCGCAGGAGGAGCTGGTGGCGGTGGAGGGCGAGCTTATCAGCAGGGCGGCGGCAGTCGCCGACAATACCGACACCAGCGTGTTCATCCCGGAGGTGGTCGAGGAAGGGGCCGAAGTGCCGCTGGAGTGGCTCGGGCTGAACCCAGAGGACAGCGAGGACTCGGCTGAAGTGATCGACTCCAGCAACGAAGGGGAGGATGAGGAGGATGAGGAGGAGGAGGACGAAGATGACATGCCGGAGGCTGGATTGGACGGTCAGCCTCAACCTGACCGTGCCTCAAGCAACAATCCGCGCTCCAAGGTGTCGATCGCTGTTGGAGGTAGCCAGGCGGAGACCGACCAGCCGCCTGCTCCATCGACGGATGCCACTGAATCTGCCGTCCAACCGCCCACCATCCCAATAGGTGCCGCCACCTCCGTCGACCAACCGGAGCCTTCTGCTACTCCTTAGGATTTTTCCTTTTCCTGTTTGTTAGTCTGGACAATTCGGTTAGCTTTGCACGATTCCACCCTCGGGGTGTATATCAAACTCTGTTGAATGTTGGCCGATAGGCCTTTATCTTGTGTAAAAATTTATCGCAATTTATGCTTTGCTTTGCCGGCTTCTAACTTCTCTTGCCTTATGCTCCTTGCTTTTTTCCTTTGCCGCCGTCCCGTGGCTATCCTCTTGCCAGCCAAGCAGCCGCTCTGCGGACTGCGGCTGGGTTGAGTACTTAGCTTTTTGCGGGAGGGTTAGTACTTAGCCACTCGAAGCATTGGCAAGAGAAGTAGAAGCCGCCCGACCGGCTGCTCGGCAGCCGGCCGAACGGGCACGGTGCTGGCCTCAGCTATATGCGTTTTTCCTTAGTCGTTTTTTGTGTGGGCACTGTTTTGCAACCCCTGCCTACCATGCAGTCACTCTGCAAGCTGCGGCTTCTGACAAGGGAAGTTTTTGGTGCCAACACACTACTTGTCCGGCTGCAGGAAGCGGCATATAGCAGAAGGCGGCGAGCCCCCGGGCCGACTGGTCGAACCCTGTGCCAGGCGGAAATAAAACAATGCAAACTCATGGGCATAACACTTATCATATAGATAAAAGAGGGTAGTCCCCGAGTTCTTCTCGGGGGACCCGGAGTCTTCGTACATAATACAAAAGGTAGTGTGATACATACTGCTCTCAACTGTAAAACCTTCGGAGGAGTTTTGCATTCCATGGCCTCTCTGTCTCCTTGCCTAAATCATCTCTTTCGCGTGCTCTGGGCTTCTGGGCATTGATCAGATAGTAGGAATCGCTGCCCAGCACCTTGCTGACGATGAAAGGGCCTTCCCAAGGTGCGGAGAGCTTGTGCTGGCCAGCTGTTCGCTGGATCAGCTGGAGCACAAGGTCTCCCTCTTGAATGGATCTTGGCTTCACCTTGCGGTTATAGTATTGGCGCAGACTCTGCTGGTAGATGGCGAACCATCTGAGTGCCAACAGCCGGCCCTCCTCCACCAAGTCGACACCGTCTTCTTGTGCTTCCTTGGCATCCGCCTCGGTGTACATGGTGACTCTTGGGGAGTTGAACTCTATGTCCGTCGGGATGATGGCTTCAGCACCATATACGAGGAAGAAGGGCGTGAAGACGGTTGATTTGTTCGGAGTCGTGCGCAAGCTCCAGAGGACGGATGGCAGCTCATCGAGCTAGCATGCGGCCGAATGCTCCAGAGGCTCGACTAGTCGGGGCTTGATGTCGGACAGAATGAGCCCGTTTGCTCGCTCAACTTGGCCGTTTGACTGCGGGTGGGCAATGGACACTAAGTCCAGTCGGATGCCCTGCGTTGCGCAGAAACGAGCCAAGGCTCCTTTGGCGAAGTTGGTGTCGTTGTCGGTGATGATGCTATGTTGTATGCCATACCGCGTGGTGATGTCGGCGATGAAAGTCACGGCAGTCGGCCCATTCAGCTTCTTGATTGGTTTTGCTTCTATCAACTTAGCGAACTTGTCCACAGTCACAAGCAAATGAGTCATGCCTCCTCAGGCCGTCTTGAATGGCCCAACCATATCCAGCCCCCAAATAGCGAAGGGCCAAGCTATGGGAATGGTCTTGAGTGCTGAAGCCGGCAAATGAGGCTTGGAGCGGAACTTCTGGCACCCTTGACACTTTTGAACTAATTCTTTGGCTTCTAGAGCAGTCGGCCAAAAGAAACCATGGCAGAAAGCCTTGGCCACAAGTGATCTTGAAGCCACGTGGTGACCGCATTCACCTTGGTGGATATCCTTGTGTCGGCGTTCTGGGAACGGGGGTCCCCAGACTTGCCTGCCTGCGGCCTGCGGCGTGGCTCAAAGGGGGCCCAGCACGGCCCATCTTCATCAACACAAGCTCAAGACCCTCGCGAGGGGCCAAGCCTCGTGGGGCGGATGACAAGGAGCTTCCTCAGGCACGGCCTCGTCAGGCTGGCTCACGAGGAGGCGGAGAGTTCATGGCGGGGTACCTCGCGAGGTGCCCATGACGCAAGCCATGACGACCAAGGGCGCCGGACGGGCGCCAGCCGTGCAGTGTCCTTCTTTCCTCTTTGGTGCAAGGGGAGCAAGCGCAGGCGAGAGCATCAAGCAAAGGCATCCATTTCGGTGCAACAAGACCAAGACCAGTCCAACAGCAGGATGGAGGTCACTGTGGAGCCCAAGTCGGCGTCACCACCAGAGCCTTTGACAGACGAGGACCAACTTTAGTCAGGATAAGTGTACTAGATGTTCCCCTCAAATTGGCCAATTGTTAGCGCCCTTCCCGCTCAATATTTGGGAAGAGGCCCAGGGCCTTCGCCTATAAATAGGACGACCCAACCACAGGGTAGAGGGATGGATCCGGCCGGCAAAAGAGAGAGATCGGCATAGGAAGCTGAAGATAAGATAGGCATCTAGAATCAACCCTTGAAAAGGGACAACTCCACTACAAGAACAAACCCTCGCGAGGCTGTTCTTCCTTGTATTGTTCATCATCAGCCCAAGAGGCAATCCACCACGCCACACACTGGAGTAGGGTATTACACCACAATGGTGGCCTGAACCAGTATAAACCCTGTGTCTCTTGTGTTGTTCTTCTTGTAGTTTAGATCCTAGCAATTCGGCGAGGAACAGGTAGGTAGAAGGCGAAACCTCCATGCGGACCCCAGTGTTCGAACCTCAAGGGTCTGTCGGAACCCTAAATATGACATTTGGCGCGCCATGTAGGGGTGCTCCGGAATTCGTCTTCCGTCGCCCTGTTCTACTCTGACCGTCGCGACCATGTCTGACGCACGCCGGGTTCGCGCCGAGCGCCGAGCCGCCCTTGCTTCCTGCGTCGCCCAGACGGCTCCCGTCGGCGGGTGCCCTCGTCGTTCCACGTCGCTTGCTGTCAACGCCGCCACCGGCCCGGCGGGGAACAAGCAGCAAGCATCGTCCCAGCACCTGTCCATGAGGCGAGACATCCGCACCGCTTCGCCCTCGCTCACCCCCGCTGGTTCTTCATCCCGTGCGCCCCGCGCGACCATGGAGGCCCGAGCTGCCCTCATTGCGGCAAACGAGCTCTTGCGCTACCGCCCAGTCGACGACATCTACGAAGAGTGGCTCGACCGAGTCGCCGAACTAGTCCGCGCCGCTGGGGGCTCCCCCGCGCCATCTTTCTCGCTGCACCGCGCCCTGCCATGCGCGAGCAATGAAGCTCCTGGGGCGCCTCAGCCGCCTCCCCCTCAAGAAGGCACCCTGGCTCCAAGGCGCGCGGCCCCTGGGCGGAACCCGCCCCGTCAGGAACCAGCGCGGCAGGAGCAGAGCTGCCAAGAGGTCCCACGCCCTCGAGAAGCTGCCCGAGCGCTCCCTGCTCCGGCTCGTACCGACCACGCTCCTACTCCAGCACGTCAAGACCCCGCGCTGCACCCAGCTGCGGCACATGGGGACCCGCAGGACCGAGCCCTTTGTCCTCCAAGGCCTCCTGTGGCCACAGCGGGCTGCCGCGCCTTCACCACCGAGCTACGCAACATCGTGTGGCCCAGCAAGTTCAAGCCAGACCTGCCTCCTCGCTACGACGGCACGGCAGACCCTGCAGAGTTCCTTCAGCTCTACGAGTTGTGCATCGAGGCTGCCAACGGAGACGAGAAGGTCATGGCGAACTGGTTTCCCATGGCTCTCAAGGACGGGGCCCGCACCTGGCTTCTGAACCTGGCCCCAGGCACGATCTCCTCCTGGTATGAGATGCGCACCCGCTTCATCGCCAACTTCCAGGGTACTCGCGACCCGCCACCCGCCATGAGCGACATGCGCCGCATCAAGCAACAACCGGGGGAAACCCTACAGAAGTACATCCAACGCTTCAACAATGCACCCCTCAAGAGTCCCAAGGTGACCGAGGAGGCCATCATCTCAGCCTTCTCTAACGGCGTGCGTGAGGTCAAAATGAAGGAGGATCTTGCAATGCATGAAGATCTGTGCACTTCCTTGGAGCTGTTCAACCTGGCGACCAAGTGCGCCAGGGCTGAGGAAGGGCGCCTCTCCCTCCTCGAATTGCCTCTCGCAGACCCTGAAGAGAAGAAGCCCAAGGCCAAGGACGTGAAGCGCAAGGGGGCTGTCGTGCTCGCAGCAGAACCAGACACCAAGCGGGGCAGAGATCAGCCCGAATCCTCCAAGGGCAGTCGGTACTGCATGTACCACGACCTCCACACCCTCAACACCAATGAATGCCAAGAGCTCAGGGCCGTGCGTGAAGGACGGACTGGCCGGTGTCCCGACCACAACGACCGGGGCTACGGATGACAAGGAGGAAGGAACGCAAGACGCTGGGAATACCGCGGACCACGTCAAGGGTGGCGCGACCAACCTCGTGAGGATCGCTGGTAGGACCCGCCTCGCGAGGGAGGATGGAGGGATCAACCTCGCGAGGATCGCCCGCAAGGTAACGCAGGCCTCCCTCCGCTACCACCGCAGCCAAGGAGAAATGAGGACCGTCATCAGGACGAAGGGGCTGGGGGCTTCCAGGAACCACGCGTGATCGCCTGCATCCAAGGTGGAGCTCAAGCCCCAGCCTCTCAGCGCATCTTCAAGCAGTTCGCCCGCGAAGTGAATGCAGTCCTCCCCAAGCTCGAGGCCACGCACCCTCTCAGGTGGTCGGCGTGCGCCATCACGTTCAGCTCAGCGGATCAGCTCAAGTGCGTGGCCACAGCCGGAGTCCTCCCGATGCTTTCTTCCCCAATCATCAGCAACGTGCTAGTCACCAAGACCCTCATCGATGGCGGGGGCGGGCTCAACGTCCTGTCCGTGGAAACATTCAACAATCTCCAAGTACCCTACAGCCAGCTTCAGTCCACCAAGCCTTTCTCCGGAGTCACCGACGGCTCCACGGTCCCGATTGGGCAGGTCCGCCTCACTGTCACCTTCGGGGCACGCGACAACTACCGCACCGAGCTCATCAACTTCGACGTCGCCCACATTTGCCTGCCATACAACGCCATCCTCGTGTACCTAGTGCTGGCCAAGTTCATGGCCGTAACCCACCACGGCTACAACATCCTCAAGATGCCAGGAAGTGGTGGGGTCATCACGGTGCCCTGCGAAGAGAGAGATGCAGTGTGCTCCCTGGAGAGAGCCTTTCAGGCCGCATCACTGGAAGACCCGGATCGTGGAAGCAGGAGGCTCCCCGAGGTCGCCCCCAAGAAGAAGAAGACATCGACCGGCCCGGCCCCTCAGGAGGCAGGTCCCTCTAGGCCCGCGCCTGCTCACGGGGAACCTCCTTCCCTCACATAGGGAAGCCGCCTGGCGCCCTCCTCAGGCAGGGCTCGGGGGCTCTCCCCTGGAGGGCCGTCGACCTCGCCAAGGTCACGAGGGAGGCGCTTGGGCACCACGTGGAGGCGTGCTTCGAAGCACGATTCCATCAAGAAGGAGCAAGGCAAGGAGGGCCAAACCCTCAGGAGTTCGTCAGCAAGGCCATTCAGGAGCTACAGGAGTCAAGGGTCATGAGAGGTAGCCGCCGCTTACCCGCTGTGGCCCCCCATCCAGGCGAGGATGGTGGGCTGCGCGTCTGCATCGACATACCAGGGCTCAACCAAGCCGCGTCTCAGGAGCGCCTCTGGCCTTCCCGAGTGGGATGTTGCAAGGGCCCGCCCCATAGCTACGTTCGCATGCCTTACGGCTTGCCGAACGCGGCTGCTACATACCGGCACATCATGAGGGCCATCCTGGAGGCTCAAGAGGTCAGGCGTTCCGCAGCCCTGGTGGAGATGGAGACGGTTCGCAGCGCCTCCGGAGCCTCCCGAGGCCCCAGGGCCTGGGGGCTCGTGAGGATCTGCTCCCGCAGCCCACCGAGTCTGCTGCATCAACACCCCTTCGTCTTGAGCGTCATCAGGTGACATCTTTCTAGTTTCATTTCCAGCTGGGAGCGCCCCCAGGGCTGCATTATTCCCAGGCCGCGTGGGTCCGTCCTTGTGGCATGTATCTCTTTTATTTCATGTTCTTAGCTCACTCTGCTGGGGGCGCCCCTCGGGCTGCATTATCCCCAAGCCGCTCGGGTCAGACCCAGTGGCATGTACCCCTCTTGCATTTATCTTAGGGCCATGTTTTCGACCCGTCATGCTTGTTATTCGGTGCCGGTTCATGGTACCTTTTTTCTTCTTGGATGTCGCAAGCTTGCGCGTTAAAGGGGGGGGTACCTGAGCATCGTGACTCAGGGCTCCTACCGGCTCTCCGGCCCTCACCCTCTAGTCTGCCCACGACATCGCGCCCCCGCACACAAGCGACGGCTGAGACCAGCCCAAGAGCCGGGACCCGAGGATGTAGAGTTTCGACATCTAACCCAGCTTGCGCGTTAAAAGGGGGGTGCCTGAGCATCGCGAGTCAGGGCTCCTACCGGCTCTCCGGCCCTCACCCTCTGGTCTGCCCATGGCATCGCGCCCCGGCATACCAGCGATGGCTGAGACCAGCCCAAGGGCCGGGACCCGAGGACGCAGAGTTTCGACATCTGACCCAGCTTGCACGTTAAAGGGGGGGTGCCTGAGCATCGCGACTCAGGGCTCCTACCGGCTCTCCGGCCCTCACCCTCTGGATTGCCCACGACATCGCGCCCCGGCATACCAGCGACGGCTGAGACCAGCCCGAGAGCCAGGACCCAAGGACGTAGAGCATTGGCATCTTGCCAAATTTGCAGGAACACACTCCAAGATAAGGCCCAGAGCCAGGCGCAACCCGCCTTGATGTAGGGCCCCGTGAGTCCCGCCCTGGCTCACGGGTGCCCAGATACACCTCGTCAAGCCCTACCGTGCCAGCCACGTGTCAGGGCGGGGCTGTACATGCCCCGGGGGCTCCTCCCGAAGGGGAGCCCCCTCCCACGCACCAGTGGAAGCACCATGCTCCGCGCTGGCTGACGACACTGCTGAGGAGCGGCTATGCCCGTACGCATACGGAAGCGCTATACTCCGCGCTGGTGATAAACAACTGAGGGTGGCCCGCCGGGCCGCATCAACCTTAGGGAGCCCAGAGCTCAGTGTCTAGCCTCATCGCAACGCCTCCCCTCGGGAGTGCCACGCGAGGGGGCTGGGCACGGGGGCTACGCCTGGGTCACGCCCAGGCGCACGCCACCAAACCAGGCTCCTCCGGGCCTGGTTCATCGCGCGTCCCTCCCCGAGCGGAGCCAAGGTATGAAGGCCGTTTGAGCGTCAAGGGGGACTCCTGAGCATCGCAACTCAGGAGCCTAACTGGTCACGTAGCCCCTCACTCCTTGGTCCAGTCCTTGTTTCCGGTCGGGGCTAACGGTGGTTGAGGTATGCGCCGGGCCGGGCTCTGCAGACGTAGGACGGTAGATCCACCCCCACATCTCACCTCCCTACTTGTTGTTCGGGCGCCAAGGGGGACTCCTGAGCATCGTGACTCAGGAGCCTAACTTGTCACGTAGCCCCTCACTCCTTGGTCCCATCCTGGTTTCCGGTCGGGGCTAACAGCGGCTGAGGTATGCGCGGGGCCGGGCTCTGCCGGCGTAGGACACAAGCAAGTAGGAAGGAAATAGCACAAATTTCAAGGAATTCAAAAGCAAATATTACAGTCCATACTGTTATCACAGCACCAAATGCAAGTTCTAACACCTCCCCGAGGCCTGATACATGTGCAGAAACTAAAAGCAGGTCGAGAGCCACAACGGAGTCACTTGCCGGCCGTGGACTTGCGCGGAGCGGGTTCGCCTTGTGGAGCTGCCAGGCTAGCAGCGCCCCGCCTCGGGCTGGTGCTGAAGGCCTGGAACTTCCCCAATAGAGCCTCCGCAGGACCCTTCACAGCCTCAGTAGCGGCAACGGCATGCTCGCCACTCGCCGGTTCCAGCAGGCTGTCGAGGTCGATGTTGGGGTCCCGAAGATAGATGTGGGTGAACACCCGCGTCAGCGCCGCAGAAGACAAGACTCGTGCCTCGGCCTCAGCGGTAGGGCCGAGGCCAAGGGCGACATCATCAAGGGCACGAACCAGGAAAGGAAGCAGCTTGGCGGGGCCATCCTTCTCGCCGGCCAGCGGGCTCTCCAGGCCGCTCTCATAAAGCGTCTTTAGTGAAGCTCGTGCCCTCTCCTCCATCTCCGCAAAGGCCACATGATCCTCGGCAAGAACCCGTGCCTTGCCGTCCAACTCAACCTTCCTCGCCTCCAGCTCTTGCTCCAGCGCGCCTAGGCGGTCACGGCGCTTCTTGAGCTTGGCATACCAGTCCTTGACGGCCGCCTCGCGAGCCTTCATGCCGTCCTCCTGCTCTAGGCGAAGGCGAGTCTCCTCGGCGAGCCGGTCCTGCAGGCCCTTCAGCTCGCCCTCCAGCACCTCGCAACGACCTCGGGCACTAGCCGCCTCCCCCAAGGCGGCGTCACGAGCAACCTTCGCCCCAAGGACGGCCTGCTTCTCCTCGTCGCAGGCCGTCGAGGCCTGGACCAGCGCTGCCCGAATCGAAGCATCGGAGCGAATCCAGCCAGAGGCTAGCTCCAAGCGCCCGACCACCAAACGAGGGTCGGCGCTCAAAAGATCCCGCCGCAGACGGTCCTGTTCGGCAACAGCACGATCCAGGACAGTAGGAAGAGACGGGGAAGCAGCAGTCGGCGGAGTAGGAGGAGAAGGCGGCAGCGTGACCACGGTGTCCTGAGGCGGAGCCTGCTGCGCCCCAGCCGCTATGGCGACGGCGTCAAGCGGGGGCGCCTCACGGGTCGCCAGGGCCATAGGAGCCGAGCTCGCCCCAGCCGGCTCGGCAGGGCCTCGCAGGGACGCCTGGGCAGGAGAGGCCCGCGCGTCGCGTTCATCTTCTTTCGCGAGTAGAGGCGCTGCCGCGGATGGAGTCTCAAGAGCCCCCTTCGGCTTCTTTGCAGTGGGCGCCAGCCTAGCCGGGAGATACGGGCGTCAAGCCTCAGCGACGAAACAAGAAACAAGACAGGGATCAAGCACTTACATGTCATCGCCCGCAGACTCGAGCAGCCTCCGGCCATACTTGAAGCCCGAGAGCCGGTCGCAAGGATCAGCCTCAAGGAGCACGGGTGCTGCTGGGGCGCCTGCGGATCGCCTCGGGGCTGGGGCAGACCCGCGTGGGATCAGCCTAGTCCGGTCCTTCTTCGGAACCGGGGGCAGGCTCCTGCCGCCCTGCTCGCCATCGCCCTCGTCGTCGTCACTCAGAGAGAGGCGGAGAGTGCAGGACTTGCACCGAGGAGGTGGAGCCCTTGACTCTGCCTTGGAGTCAGCCCCCTTTCCCCGCTCCCCTTCCTCCCTCTCTTCGCTGGAGTAGCCGGAGGATACGTCCACCAGGTCCTCGGGAGCCTCCGCGGGCACAGGCCCATCCCTGTTGAGGACGGGCATGGACCCCACAACCTGCTCCCAGTCCTCACGAAGGAACAGGGGCGTCGGAGCGCCCTCCAACCTTGCCACGTCTCCCCCGACCAAAGACTGGAGGACCGCGGCCAGATCCTCATTGGCCAGGACCGCGAGGCTCGGGTGGGTCCTCCACATCGGAAGCGAGTACTGACGAAGCGGAGCCAGCTGATGCTCCAGGAACTCCCTCAGCAGCGAGGCGCTAGTTAGCTTTGCCGCCGCCATGCTGGCCGGCCTCAGATCTGCATCCATCTTCTCCAACACAAGCTCCACTCGAGACGAGTCGTTGGAGCTCGAGGGGATCCCCGTGGGCAAGGCCAGCCAGGGGTGGACGCGCCCAGCATCAACCAAGACCCACTTGCTCCTGATGCCCTCAATCCTTTTCTCGGGATTCGAAATGGCGATGGAGCTGTCGTACGCGACGAAGCTCGCACACGCAGAGACGGAACCGCGAGAGGGCCGGAGGTAGAAGTAGTGGAGCAGCAGGGCCACTGAGGGCTTCACCCCCACGTGAGCCTCGCAATAGTAGGCGAAGATTGCCAGAAGGAGGACAAAGTTGGGGTGGAGATGCAGAGCTTGAAGGTTGTAATGGCAGAGGACGAAAAAGAAGAACTCAGAGATGGGAGGCACCAGACCAGTGACAATGGCGTTCACGAAGAGCGGATAGAAGGTGCTTCCTTGGCCCTCAGGGAGGGCAGAGACGACCTTGAACACCTTCGCCCCGTCGACGCCCTACGCCGCTGCCAACTGGCGCACCCGGGCAAGGCTCGCCTCCGACACGTTTGGTGAGTCCAGGGCGGACGAGTACCAAGCTCCGGCCAGGGCCTGGCGAGGTGCCATGTCTAGCTAGGGCGCGCGGGTGGAGTAGATCTGGAGATTTCGAAGGAAGGAAGAAGAGGCACAAGAAAGGGGATCTGAGCAGCAACTGGAGAGAGCAAAGGAGGCAGAGGGCAGATGCTGCTCCTTATCAACTCGCACGGTTGCAGAGACGCCCACGTCCAATCAACCACCACGCGGCGCCCAAGGCCTCAGGCTGTTAGGGCCCGCAACACTTCGCACTTGTCCTTTCGCCTCTCTGTTGGGCCATGTCCGGGCGCGCCTTGGGCCCGGGGGCTACTGTCGGCGTTCTAGGAACGGGGGTCCCTATACTTGCCTGCCTGTGGCCTGTGGCTTGGATCAAAGGGGGCCCAGCATGGCCCATCTTCATCAACACAAGCTCAAGACCCTCGCGAGGGGCCAAGCCTCGCGGGGCGGACGACAAGGAGCTTCCTTAGGCACGGCCTCGTCGGGCTGGCTCACGAGGAGGCGGAGAGTTCAAGGCGGGGTACCTCGCAAGGTGCCCATGACGCAAGCCATGACGACCAAGGGCGCCGGACGGGCACCAGCCGTGCAGTGTCCTTCTTTCCTCTTTGGTGCAAGGGGAGCAAGCGCAGGCGAGAGCATCAAGCAAAGGCATCCATTTCGGTGCAAGAAGACCAAGACCAGTCCAACGGCAGTATGGAGGTCACCGTGGAGCCCAAGTCGGCGTCACCACCAGAGCCTTTGACAGGCGAGGACCAACTTTAGTCAGGATAAGTGTACTAGATGTTCCCCTTCAAATTGGCCAATTGTTGGCGCCCTTCCCGCTCAATATTTGGGAAGAGGCCCAGGGCCTTCGCCTATAAATAGGACTAGCCACCCACAGGGTAGAGGGATGGATCCGGCCGGCAAAAGAGAGAGATCGGCATAGGAAGCTGAAGATAAGATAGGCATCTAGAATCAACCCTTGAAAAGGGACAACTCCACTACAAGAACAAACCCTCGCGAGGCTGTTCTTCCTTGTATTGTTCATCATCAGCCCAAGAGGCAATCCACCACGCCACACACTGGAGTAGGGTATTACACCACAATGGTAGCCTGAACCAGTATAAACCCTGTGTCTCTTGTGTTGTTCTTCTTGTAGTTTAGATCCTAGCGATTCGGCAAGGAACAGGTAGGTAGAAGGCGAAACCTCCGTGCGCACCCCAGTGTTCGAACCTCGAGGGTCTGCCGGAACCCTAAATCCGACACCTTGAGTATTGCTTGGCCTTTGTTCGGCTCTACGCAGCGCTGATAAACGCCAGTGACACTTTGCCGTACCAGCTCTCTGTTGACGATGGTGTAAGCTGCTGCCCGCCGCTGCACTTGTCGGGCCGAGGTCTCATCAGTCGGCAGTTCTTTGTGCACCAGAAACTTGAGGATTGGTTGAGCCCAGGACGGTGCTGCTATTTCTTCGACTGCCACGACTGCGACTTGTATGAGGGCGGTTGGGCCGGGAGGCGGCGGGTTGGCAGCTGCTTCCGCCTGCTGAGCTAAAGAAGTCCCCGGGCCGACTGCTGCAATCCCCGGGCCGGGCTCTGGAGTCCCCAAGCCGGGTGCGGCTGCATCAGTCCCCGGGCCGCCTGCTGAAGTCCCCGTGCCGGCTTCTGGGACCCTCAAGTCGGATCCTGCTGCTTCGGGAGGGGCCGACACGAAGATGGAATCTGATTCTGGGGATGACATGACGGACGGCTTGAGAGGCGGCGTAAGGCGACGCTGGCTGGTATCGCTTGTCGGGTGGAGCCAATCCGTGCCAAGGCATCTGCTTGCTCGTTGTCATTTCTTGGCATGTGGAGGAACTCGCACCCATCAAAGTATCCTCTAAGTTGCTGCACGAGGAAGCGGCAGCTTGCCATGTTTGCGTCCTTTGCGTCCCAGTCGCCTGACAACTGCTGGACCACCAAGTCGGAGTCACCGTAGCACAGGATCTGGCGAATGCCGAGTTCCTTGGCAAGCCGGAGCCCGTGTATGAGTGCCTCGTACTCGGCTACGATGTTGGAGGCGGCAAAATGGACTTGCGGCACATATCTGAGCTTGTCGCCTTTGGGAGAGGTGAGGACGACGCCGGCTCCCAGACCGGTGGGCATTTTTGAACCATCAAAGTGCATCCGCCAATGGGTGGAGTCTGGCGCTGGCGGCAAGTACTGGGTCTCGGCCTAGTCGACAAGGAAGTCGGCCAGCACTTGTGACTTGATGGCGGTGCGAGGCTGGTAGTAGATGGTGTAAGGGGCCAGATCAATAGCCCACTTGGGCACTCGGCCAGAAGCATCTCGGCTTCCAATGATCTCAACAAGCGGAGCCGTGCAGACGACAGTTATTGGGTGCTCTTGAAAGTAAGGCTTCAGCTTATTGGTGGCGAAGTGCACACCATAGCACATCTTCTGATAATGTGGGTAGTTTTGCTTGGAGGCGGACAATACTTCGCTCAAGTAATACACCGGTCTCTGGACCGGCAATGCTCTGCCCTCCTCTTTGCATTCTACACCATGACTATGCTGACAAGCCGACTGGTGGCTGCGATGTAGAGGAGCATGGGCTCCTTCTCAGTCGGAGGCGCCAGGATAGGCGGGGTTGCCAACATTTTCTTGAGTTGGAGAAATGCTTCGTTCGCCTTGTCGTTCCACTCGAAAAAAGTGGTCTTCTTCATGAGCTGGTACAGGGGAAGAGCCTTCTCGCCCAGCCGGCTGATGAAACGGCTAATTGATGCCAGGCAGCCGATGAATTTCTACACGTCGAGCAGTCGGGTGGGCACCTCCATCTTTTCAATGGCCTTGATCTTCACAGGATTGCACTCTATGCCGCGCTCTGTTGACCAGGAAGCCGAGAAGATGGACGGCTGGTACTCCAAAGATGCATTTCTTTGGGTTGAGCTTGATCTGGAATCGACGCAGGTTCTCAAAGGTTTCCTTGAGGTCTTCTAGCAGCGTGCCACGCTTCTCCGTCTTCACCACCACATCATCCACATAGACATGGGCATTCCTGCCGAGTTGCTTAAGGAGACACTTATACATGCAACACTGAAATGTGGCGCCGGTGTTTTGCAAGCCGAACGCCATGGTCAGGTAGCAGAAGGCTCCAAATGGTGTGATGAAGGCGGTCTTCAGCCTGTCGGCCGGGTTCAGCTTTATCTGATGGTAGCCTGAGTATGCATCCAAGAAACTCAACATCTCGCATCCGGCTGTGGACTCTATCACTTGGTCAATTCTTGGTAGGGCAAAGGGATCTTTGGGGCAGGCTTTGTTGAGGTTGGTATAGTCAATACACATGCGCGACTGCTTATTCTTCTTCAACACTAGGACTGAGTTGGCTAGCCACTCTGGAAAGAACACTTCCATGATGAATCCGGCTGCCAGAAGCCAGGCTATCTCTTCTCCAAAACTCTTCTCTTTTCTTCCGATAGGCGGCGCAAGGGCTGCCTGATCAGCTTGGCGTTAGGTCAGACATGTAACTTGTGCTCGGCGAAATCCGTTGGAACACCTGGCATGTCTTTGGGAGACCATGCGAAGATGTCCTGATTCTCACGGAGGAAATCGACGAGCTCGCTTTCCTATTTGCTGTCAAGGTTTGCACCTATGACAACATGCCTCTCCGGGTGCTCTGGGTCCAAGGGTATCTTCTTTGTTTCCTTTGCCAGCTTGAACGAGCCCTCAACTTCCGACTCCTTGGGGATAGGTGACATTTCCGGCTTCTTGCCTGCCATCGCCACCACCCGGTTTAGGAGCCACTTCTCAGCTGCAATCACGAGGGACTCGGCCAGCCGGCTACTATCCGCAGTGTAGGCAGACGACTCCTTGTAGTGTCCGACTACACTCAGGATTCCCTTGGTACTCGGCATCTTCATCTTGAGGTAAGCATAGTGGGGGACTGCCATGAACTTGGCCAGGGCAGGTCGGCCAAGCAGCGCATCGTAGGGGCTCTCAAGGTCCACCACTTCAAATCAAACTGGCTCACAGCTGAAGTGATTCTTGTCTCTGAAGAGGACATCAATTTGGGTCTTGCCGATTGGTGAGCAGGAAAGACCAGGGACTATGCCATGGAATACAGTCCGACTAGGGAGGAGCTGCTTCTGCTTGATTCCTAACTTCTGCATTGTGTCACGGTACAGGCTATTGATGCTGCTCCTGCCATCTATCAAGACTCTAGAGAAGCGAGCTGCCCGCCTCTCTGTTGCAAAGGTGGCATCCAGGACAAGGGAAAAGGAACTAGGGGAAGGCATCACTTCCGGGTGGTCGGCCCTGCTCCAACTGATGGGCCTCTCGGACCAGTGCATGAATTCTGGAGTGCTCGAGGCCACTGCCTGTACCTCTTGCTGCTGCTGCCGTCTGCTGCGTCGATCATCGGTCAGGCTAGTGAACACAACGTAGGCTCCATGTGCTGCAGGATACTCGTCTTGTATGGCACCGACTGGTCGGGCCGCCGGCTGCTGGGGCGGAGGAGGCGGCGGGCCAGCAAGCGGAGGAGGCAGGAGGCCATCTCCTTTGGCGATCTTGGTGAGCCAATGACACTTCCGAGTGGTGTGGTTGGACGGCTTCGCACCACTATGGAACTTGCAGGGGGCATCAAGAGTCTGCTTGTACGAGAAGACGGGCAACCAATTGGGCTTGCCGCCCTTCTGACGCTTGGGCGCTGGCTACCCCTCCGGCTGTTGATCCTCCACTGTCGCCACCTACCGACTGGTGGAAGTCGGATGGGTGGCCTTCCGCTTGTTGTCGCTTGGGGGCTGCCGCCGACTGGTGTCACCAGCCGGAGTCCGAGAAGCCTGAGGTGCCACGTTGCCGGACACATCAACTAAGATTTCCGCCTTCATGGAGGAGTCGGCCGTGGCGTGCTTGTCGACGATGATCAAGAGCTCGTCGAGAGTCGCAAGCTTGTCGCAGAGAAGCCGGTGCTTGAGGAGGGTGCCTTCTCGGCACCCGGCGGTGAAGTACTCGATTTCCTGCACCTCGTGCACACCCTTGCATGAATTGCGCAGCTTGGCCCAGTGCGTGAGATAGTCGCGAGTCGATTCGCTGGGCCCTTCGACGCACAAGGAGAGCTGTCGGGGCTTGGGAGGCCGCTTGTACGTGCTGGTGAAGTTGGAGATGAGGGCTTCAGTGAAATCAACCCAGCTGTTGATGCTATGGGGCTTCAGGCTGTTAAGCCACGTCTGGGCTGTGCCCTAAAGCATGAGCGGGACGTATTTCATGGCAATGCACTTGTTGCCGTTCGCTATGCTGATGGCCGTGGAGTAGTCGACCAGCCAGTCCTCCGGCTTCACGGAGCCGGTGTACTTGGGCGTATCTCTTGGGAGCGTGAACCCTTTGGGAAAGGGCTCATCTCGGATTCGTGGGCCAAAGCAGGGCGGGCCCAATGCATCTTATTCTTCTAGCGCCAGGGATCGGTTGAGATGATTGATCCGATGGCAAGCGTCGTTCTCTCCGACTCCCTCTCGGCGGCCAAAGCGGTCGCCGAGTGTCGGGTGCGTGACAAGCAGCGGAGTAGGGTGCCTCGTTCCGCAAGGCGGAGGAGGCAGCGGGTCGCCTCACCACTCCACCGCTCGAGGGTGGCCGTCTTCATCTTGCTCGATGGAAAGGCATGTCCGGCTGCGGCTGGCAGCCGGCTCGTTGCCTCTTCCTCCACGGGAGCCACCAGTCGGTGTTCGGGACGTCGCCCCATGGTCCTGGCGAGGGGGCGGTTCATCGTTTCACCGGGCGGGCACTTCGGCGTGCTTGCCGGCTTCATGCTGTGCGGCGGCCGCGTCTAGGAGCTGCTGGACTCGCTCCATCATGTGGCGGCGCTCATCGCCGACGTATTTGTCTAGCTCATCTATCACCGCCTGGGCGGCCCAGATGTTCTCTGCAGGCGTGGCGTAAACGGGGCGTTCGGCCCCGAACATGCTGGCGATGGTCGCGCCACGCTGCCAGATCGTGACGATGCGGCTAGGCCCGTCAGGAGCCGGCGTGCCACCAACAGGTCGATCCATCTGGCGTCGGTAGGCATCCGAGAGGTGCCGCATGCTGGCCAGCCGGCCAGCGGTTTCGAGAAGCTGGACGCGGCGCGCCTCTAGCGCCTTAGCATCTGCGCCCTTTGGGATGGGCACCGACAGTTCTCGCAGAGCCGCGTCGAGTGGGTCTCGAGTGTGTTCGTCCGAGTGCTCGCCGTTGTTGATGACCAGCACGTCCGTAACGGTGCTCCCACCGCTGTGCTCGCGAGGAGGCAGCTTGTTGTAGACCACCACATTGGTGGGCAATGCGTCAAACGACGCCATGTCGGAGTCAACGATCGTTGGGTCGGTGGAGCCAACAGACTCCAGGTCCACAGCAGGCTCGCTAGTGACGTGGAGCTGGTCGAGGAGGCTGAGGAGACGGCTCTCGAGGAAGCCGGTCCCAGCGTTGGAGGCCGGCTCGTCGGAAAGGTGGATCTCGCCAACAAGGTCGGCGAGGCAGCTCGCCGCGTAGATGATCTCTACACCGTGCAACACGTCAAGGCTGACGCCGTCAGGCGTGCTGGGCTGGTTTCGCTCGCCAGGAAGGAACATGGTTCCCGTCCAGAGCAGGTCTTCGGGAGATGGTGCTGTCGGCGTTCTGGGAACGGGGGTCCCCAGACTGGCCTACTTGCGGCCTGCGGCGTGGCTCAAGTAGTGGCCTAGTGCGGCCCACCTTCATCAGCTCAAGCTCAAGACCCTCGTGAGGGGCCAAGCCTCGCGGGGTGGAAAATAGGAAGCTTCCTCAGGAGCAGCCTCGTCAGGCTGGCTCGCGAGCAGGCGGAGAGATCAAGGCAGGGGTACCTCGCGAGGTGCCTGTGACGCAAGCCATGACGATCGAGACCAGGCGGGCGCCAGTCAGGCACCGGCCTACGCAGTGTCCTTGTTTCCCTTTTGGTGCAAAGGGAGCAAGCACAGGCCAAGGCATCAGGCAAAGGCTACTGTTTCGGTGCAACAAGACCAAGACTAGCAGAGCGGCAGGATGTACGTCACCATGGAGCAAAAGGCGGCGTCATCATTAGAGTCTTTGGCAGCCGAAGACCAACTTTAGTGAGGACAAGTGTACTAGATGTTCCCCTTCAAAATGGCTAATTTTTGGCGCCCTTCGCGCTCAATATTTGGGAAGAGAACCAGGGCCTCTCCCTCTATATATAGGACTAGCCACCACAGTCGGAGGCAAAGGATCGGCATCTGGAATCGACCCCTCCAAAGGGACAACACCACCACAAGAACATCCCTCGCGAGGCTGTTCTTCCTTTTTACTGTTCATGATCAGCCCCTGAGGCAATCCACCACACCACACACTGGAGTAGGGTATTACACCACAATGGTGACCTGAACCAGTATAAACCTCGTGTCCCCTGTGTGTTCATCGTTCTAGCCTAGATTCCTTGCGAGGCTTCGAGACATGAGTTGGTAGGGGAGAGATCTTCGCACGCACCCCAGAGTTCGAACCTCAAGGGTCTGCCGGAACCTGAAATCTGACATTTGGCGCGCGAGGTAGGGGTGCGCCGGAATCGTGTTTTCCGCCATCTTGTGTTTCATCATCCGTCGCATCCATGTCTGACGCTCGCCGAGCCCGCGCCGAGCGTCTGGCCGTTCTCACGGCCCATATCGCCCAGATGGCCCCCGTCGGCGTGCCTCCCCGTCGTTCCCCATTGCCTGCCACCCACGCCGCCACCGGCCCAGCGGGGAACGAGCAGCATGTCTCGTTGTTTCATCCCTCGGTGCTGCGAGAAGGCCGCACTGCTACCCCGTCGCTGACTCTGGCAGGCTCGTCGTCGCATGCTCGTCGCGCTCCCGCGGATGCGTACGCCGCGTTGCTCCTGGCACATGAGCTCTTGCACTACCGCCCCGTCGATGACCTCTATGACGAGTGGCGTGCTTGCATTACCGAGCTCGTCAGTGCCGCAGGGGGCTCCCCTGAACCGTCCCTCTCGCTGCATCACCCTCAGACCTGTGCGGGCAACGCGGCCCCGGAGGCACCTGTGTCGCCTGCTCCTCAAGAAGGTGCCCTGGCCCCAAGGCACGCGGCCCCTGGACGAGACCCGCCGCGTCCAGCGCCCGCGCAGCAAGAAAAGAGCTGCCAAGAGACCCCTCGCCCTGAAGAAGGCGCTCGCGTGCTCCCTGCGCCAGCACGCCATGACCGCGCTCCTGCTCCAGCGTGCCAAGACCCCGCGCTGCTCCTGGCGGCAGCGCGCGGAGACCTCCAAGATCAAGCCCTTCATCACCAAAGGCCCCCTGTGGCCACGGCAGGCTGCCGCGCCTTGACCGCCGAGCTGCGCAACATGGCCTGGCCGGGCAAGTTCAAGCAAGATCTGCCTCCTCGCTACGACGGCACTGCCGACCCCGCAGAGTTCCTCCAGCTCTATGAGATGGGCATCAAGGTGGCCAACGGGGACGAAAAAGTCATGGCGAATTGGTTTCCCGTGGCGCTCAAGGATGGGTCCCACACTTGGCTCCTCAACCTGCCACCCAGCACGATCTCCTCTTGGGACAAGATGGGCACTCGCTTCATCACCAACTTCCAGGGCACTCATGATCGGACCCCGGCCATGAGTGACCTGCGCCGCATCAAGCAACAGCTGGGAGAGACCCTGCAAAAGTACATCCAGCGCTTCAAGAACACCCGCCTCAAGATCCCCAGGGTGACTGAGGAGGCCATCATCTCAACCTTCTCCGATGGCGTTCGTGACATCAAAATGAAGGAAGAGCTGGCGATCCATGAGGATCTGTGCACATCTCTGGAGCTGTTCAACTTGGCGACCAAGTGCGCCAGGGCCAAGAAAGGGCGCCTCTCCCTCCTCGAGCTTCCAGCTGCTGATTCGAAAGAGAAGAAGCCCAAGGTCAAGGACGTGAAGCGCAAAGGAGCAGTTGTGCTCGCAGCTAAGCCAGATACCAAGCGAGGCAGGGATCAGCCGAAGTCATCCAAGGGCAGCCGGTACTGCGTGTACCACGACCTCCACACCCACAACACCAATGAATGCCAATAGCTCAGAGCTGTGCGAGATGAACGTATCGGCGGACACCCCGAGCACAACGATCGGGGCTATGGTCGAGGAGGAGGAAGAGGTGGAGGACGATGGGAAGACCGTGGCCCTCGCCAAGGGTGGCGTGACCAACCTCGTGAGGACCGCTGGCAGGACCAGCCTCGCGAGGGGGGTTGGAGAGATCATCCTCGTGAGGATCACCCGCAAGGCAATGCAGGCCTCCCTCCTCTGCCGCCACCGCCAAGGAGGAATGAAGACCAGCATCAGGACGAGGGGCCTGGGGTCTTCCAGGACCCGCACGCAATCGCTTGCATCCTGGGCGGAGCTCAAGCCCCGGCCTCTCAGTGCATCTTCAAGCAGTTTGCTCACAAGGTGAATGCAGTCCTCCCAAAGACCGAGGCCTTGCGCCCTCTGAGGTGGTCCACATGTGCCATCACGTTCAGTTCAGCGGATCAACTCAAGTGTACAGCAACGGCTGGTGTTCTCCCAATGCTCTATTCCCTAGTCATCAGTAACGTGCAGGTCACCAGTACCCTTGTCGGTGTTCTGGGAACGGGTGTACCCAAACTTGCCTGCCTACGGCCTGCGGCGTGGCTCAAGGAGTGGCCCAGTACGGCCCATCTTCATCCACACAAGCTCAAGACCCTCGCGAGGGGCCAGGCCTCGCGGGGCGGATGACAGGAAGCTTCCTCAGGCACAGCCTCGTCAGGCTGGCTCGTGAGGAGGCGGAGAGATCAAGGCGGGCTACCTCACGAGGTGCCCAGGACGCAAGCCATGACTACCAAAGCCAGGAGGGCGCTAGGCGGGCGCCGGCCTGCGCAGAGTCCTTGTTTCCTCTTTAGTGCAAAGGGGGCAAGCGCAGGCAAGGGTATCAAGCAAAGGCAACCATTTCGGTGCAACAAGAACAAGACCAGCTGAACGGCAGGATGGAGGTCATCGTGGAGCCCAAGCCGGCGTCATCGTCCGAGTCTTTGGCAGGCGTGGACCAACTTTAGTTAGGATAAGTGTACTAGATGTTCCCCTTCAAAATGGCCAATTGTTGGCGCCCTTCCCGCTCAATATTTGGGAAGAGGACCAGGGCCTCGCTCTATAAATAGGACTAGCCACCATAGCATAGAGGGGGGATCCAGAGGTCGACCCATCGAACCTTAGCTAGAAGAACATCCCTCGCGAGGCTGTTCTTCCCTCTGTATAGTTCATCATCAGCCCCTGAGGCAATCCACCACACCACAAACTAGAGTAGGGTATTACACCACAATGGTAGCCCGAACTAGTATAAACCTCGTGTCTCTTGTGTTGTTCTTCGTGTAGTTTAGATCCCTTGCAAGGCGACGAGACATGAGTAGGTAGGAGGTGTGATCTACGCGTGCACCCCAGAGTTTGAACCTTAAGGGTCTGCCGGAACCCGAAATCCGACATTTGGCGCGCCAGGTAGGGGTGCGCCGGAATCCGCCTTCCGCCGCCTTGCGTTTCGCCGTCCACCGCATCCATGTCTGACGCTCGTCGAGCATGCGCCGAGCGCCGGGCTGCACATGTTGCCCAAACGGCCCCCGTCGGAGGGCCTCCATGTCGTTCCCCGTCGCCTGCCATCTACGCCGCTACCGGCCTGGCGGGGAACGAGCAGCAGGCATCGTCCCTGCATCCTTCGGTGCGGCAGGAAGGCCGCACCGCCACCCCGTCGCTGACTCCTGCCAGTTCGTCGTCCCACGCCCGTCGCGCTCCTACGGACGCGCACGCCGCGCTGCTCCTAGCGCGAGAGCTCCTGCACTACTATCCCGTCGACGACCTCTACGATGAGTGTCTTGCCCGCATCACCGAGCTCGTCAGCGCCGCTGGGGGCTCCCCTGCACCACCCCTCTCGCTGCACCACGCCCCGCCCTGCATGGGCAATGAAGCTCCGGGGGCGCCTCAGCCGCCTCCCCCTCAAGAAGGCACCCTGGCCCCAAGGCACGTGGCCCCTGGACGGGACCCGCTCCGTCCGGCGCCAGCACAGCAAGAGAAGAGCTGCCAAGAGATCCTTCGTTCCCAAGAAGCTGCCCGGGTGCTCCCCGCACCGGCCCGTCACGACCGCACTCCTGCTCCAGCATGCCAAGACCCCGCGCTGCTCCTGGCGGCAATGCGCGGAGACCTCCAAGATCAAGCTCTTTGTCACCAAAGGCCTCCTGTGGCCACGGCAGGCTGCCGTGCCTTCACCATCGAGCTGCGCAGCGTGGCTTGGCCGGGAAAGTTCAAGCCAGATCTGCCCCCACGCTATGACGGCACGGCTGATCCTGCGGAGTTCCTCCAGCTCTACGAGCTGGGCATCGAATCCGACAACGGGGACGAGAAGGTCATGGCGAACTGGTTTCCCATGGCGCTCAAAGACGGTGCCCGCACCTGGCTCCTGAACCTGGCTCCTGGCACGATTTCCTCCTGGGATGAGATGCGCACCCGCTTCATCGCCAACTTCCAAGGCACCCGCGACCGGCCTCCGGCAATGAGCGAACTGTGCCGCATCAAGCAGCAGCCAGGAGAGACCCTGCAAAAGTTCATCCAGCGCTTCAACAATGCTCGCCTCAAGATCCCTAGGGTGACTGAGGAGGCCATCATCTTAGCTTTCTCTGACGGCGTGCGCGACATCAAGATGAAAGAGGAGCTAGCGATCCATGAAGACCTGTGCACATCCCTGGAGCTGTTCAACTTGGCGACCAAGTGCGCCAGGGCTGAGGAAGGGCGCCTTTCCCTCCTCGAGCTTTTGGCTGCCGACCCAGAAGAGAAGAAGCCCAAGGTCAAGGACGTGAAGCGCAAGGGAGCTGTCGTGCTTGTAGCAGAACCAGACACCAAGCAAGGCAGGGATCATCCCGAGTCATCCAAGGGCAGCCGGTACTGCGTGTACCACGACCTCCACACCCACAACACCAATGAATGCCAAGAGCTCAGGGCTGTGCAGGATGTGCGTGCCGCCCGACGCCCCGAGCGCAGCAACCGGGGCTATGGCCGAGGAGGATGAAGAGGTGGAGGACGATGGGAAGACCGTGGCCCTAGCCAAGGGTGGCGTGACCGACCTCGCGAGGACCGCTAGCAGGACCAGCCTCGCGAGGGAGGTTGGAGGGATCAGCCTCGCGAGGATCGCCCACAAGGCAATGCAGGCCGCCCTCCTCTGGCACCACAGCCGAGGAGGAATGAAGACCATCATCAGGACGAAGGGGCTGGGGGCTTCCAAGAGCCGTGCGCAATCGCTTGTATCTTGGGCGGCGCTCAGGCCCCAGCCTCTCAACACATCTTCAAACAGTTTGCTCGCGAGGTGAATGCAGTCCTCCCCAAGCTTGAGGCCACGCACCCTCTCAGGTGGTCAGTGTGCGCCATCACGTACAGCTCAGCGGATCAGCTCAAGTGCGCTGCCATAGCCGGTGTCCTCCCAATGCTTTGTTCCCCAATCATCAGCAATGTGCAGGTCACCAGAACCCTCATCGATGGCCGAGCAGGACTCAACATCCTGTCCGTCGAGACGTTCAACAATCTCCAAGAACCATACAATCAGCTTCAACCAATCAAGCCTTTCTCAGGAGTCACTGATGGTTCCAATGTTCCAAGAGGGTAAGTCCGCCTTTGTGTCACCTTTGGGCAGCACGACAACTACCGCAGCGAGCTCATTGACTTCGACGTCGCCCACATCCGCCTGCCGTACAATGCCATCCTCGGGTACCCAGCCCTGGCCAAGTTTATGGCGGTGACTCATCACGGCTACCATGTCCTCAAGCTGCCAGGAGCGGTGGAGTCATCACGGTGCCTTGTGAGGAGAGGGATGCTGTGTGTTCTCTGGAGCGTGCTTTTCAGGCCGCGTCAATCGTAGATCACAGGAGCAGAAGGTTTCTCGAGGCAGTCCCTAAGAAGAAGAAGACATCTCCTGGTCCGAACCCTCGAGAGGCGGGCACCTCAGGATCCGCCCCCGTCCAAGAGGCGCCTCCCTCTGTCGCATAGGAAGGCACGCCTGGCGCCCTCCTCGGGCAAGGCTCGGGGGCTCTCTCCTGGAGGGCCGTCGATTTTGCCAAGATCACGAGGGAGGCGCTCGGGTACCACTTGGAGGCGTGTTTCAAAGCACGTTTCCCTCAGAAAGGAGCAAGGCAAGGAGGGCTAAACCCTCAGGAGTTCATCAGCGAGATCATTCAGGAGCTACAGGAGTCAAGTGTAATGAGTGGCAACCGCCTCTTACCCGCCGTAGCTCCCCATCCAGGCGAGGATGGTGGGCTGCGCGTCTGCATCGACGTACCAGGGCTCAACCGAGTCGCCTCTCAGGAGCGCTTCTGGCCCTCACACGTGGGACGCTGCGAAGGTCCACCCCACAGCTATGTTCGCATGCCTTTCGGCTTGCCAAACGCGGCTGCCGCGTGTCAGCGCCTCATGAGGAGCATTTCATAGGCTCAAGAGGTCAGGCATTCCGCAGTCCTGGCGGAGATGGAGATGGTCCTCGAGGAGCCGCCAGCGCCTCCGGAGCCTCCCGAGGCTCCTGGGCATGGGGGGCTCGTGAAGATTGGCTTCCACAGCGCATGTTGTCCACTTCTTCAGCATCCCTTCATCTCCAACATCATCAGGTGACATCGTTTGAGTTTCCTATTCAGCTGGGAGCAACCCCAGGGCTGCATCATTCCCAGGCCGCGTGGGTCCGTCCCTGCTGCATGTATCCCTTTTGTTCATGCCTTTAGATTACTTTGTTGGGGGCGCCCCTCGGGCTGCATTATCCCCAAGCCACTCAGGCCTGACCCAGTGGTGTTTGCCTTTTTCTACATCTATCTAAATGGATTTGCTCCTTCATGCTTAACGTGCTTGACTTAATCACCCGCTCGATTGACACCAACTTATGGAGCTGCTCCTTAACGGCATGACACTTGCACATGGGTCCGTCCCTGCAACATCGACAAACCTGAGTGGTTGAGCTCTGGCTGCGGCAACCCCACAAGGCGCCACCTCACCAGGCCCTCAGTGCCCTCGTCACCCCTCCAGAACAACCAGTAGCTAGCTGGCAATTGTAACAGCAACCCTTGTTTTCCTTGTGATGAGCTCGCAGCTTTAGGGAGCAACATCGGGAGAGGCCTTCGCGGCGTCTCTTTCCCTCTCGACTGCACGAACCGCTTGCGCGTTAAAGGGGGGGCGCCTGAGCATCGCGTCTCACGGGCTCTTACTGGCTCTCCAGCCCTCACCTCCTGGCCTTGTCCACGGCATCGTGACCTGGCATACCAGCGACGGCTGAGTTTGCTCGAGGGCCGGGACCCGAGGACGTAGAGCACGAAGGGGAGTAAGGGAAAGGGGAAGAGGCTCATGAGGACCTCGCCCGGCAACTCCTTAGCTGCCGACGCACGGACCTGGCGCCGCGCCAAGGAGTGGCTTCAGGCCTTCGAGATAAGTCATCCTCCAGAGCTACTAGCTATCGCAACACCGACCTTGCACCACATGCAGCTCCGTGTTGGGAACGTTGCGCTCCTTTCTCACCAAATGATGGCTGCTTGAGCGCTAAAGGGGACCTCCTGAGCATCGCGACTCAGGGGCTCTTACTGGACCTCGGGCCGCTCACCTCCTGGCCTTGACCACGGCATCGCGACCTGGCATACCAGCGACGGCTGAAGCTTGCCTTGGGACCAGGACCTGTCAGCGCAGAGCATCAAGTCCTTGCGAGGTTCGAAAGGAGGAACTAAGCTAAGACGGGACGAGCATCTCACACCAGTTCATAATAAGGATACATATTCACAAAAAGTCATGGCTAGAGCCTTACATACCCCCGTGGGGTGGTACTTCGGTTCCTCGTAGGGACAAAAGACGCGAATCCTAAGGAGTCCTAACTACAGGCACCATGACGGCAGACGCCATCATCAACAGTGGGCCATCAGGTGCCGGTGCCAGCTCCATCCAGATCAATGGCGCTGACGGCCAGACGCAGCTGCCATGCTTCGGGCACGGCGCGAGCTCGGAGGCTCGTAGCTGTCGTCGCTCGTCACCAGAGTCAGGAAGAGTCCGGAAGAGTCGCTGGACCCTCTGACGCGCCCCCTGCCACCACAGGAGCTGCTGGAAGGGCGGGCGGCAGGCCTGGTCCTCGCTGCTACAGAGCTCCGGCCGCTGCCTCTGGGCCAGCACTCCAGCCGGCGTCCATCTTCGTCGAAGACCTTGAAGAGAATCAGGGAGGCGCCATCGTAATCCAGGTGGATCACGAGGGGCCCCTCCGATCGGCAGACCCAGGCGATCTCGCCCCAGCCTCGGGTCATGAAGACCTTGCCCGGAGCGACGACCTCGACCTCCGCTTCGGTCGTAGGGGTACTGCAGTCGGCGTGCTGCAGCCAGAGTTCAAGAGGCCCCCTTGGCGGGATCTTGAAGGAGAAGGAGGGAGGAAGGCGAATCCAAGATCGAGGAGGCATGGCGGCGTGAAGCACCATCTCGTGAGAGGAGCCCTCGGCATGAACTCTGGCAGGAATGACGCGCACCGCCGTAATCCTCCGGCGGCGACGGCGTCTCTGGCGATGCCGCTCGGTGTCGGTGTCAAAACCGGCGGATCTCGGGTAGGGGGTCCCGAACTGTGCGTCTAGGCGGATGGTAACAGGAGACAAGGGACACGATGTTTTTACCCAGGTTCGGGCCCTCTCGATGGAGGTAAAACCCTACTCCTGCTTGATTAATATTGATGATATGGGTAGTACAAGAGTAGATCTACCACGAGATCGGAGTGGCTAAACCCTAGAATCTAGCCTATGGTATGATTGTTGTTCCTCCTACGTACTAAAACTCTCCGGTTTATATAGACACCGGAGAGGGCTAGGGTTACACAAAGTCGGTTACAATGAGAGGAGATCTTCATGTCGTATCGCCAAGCTTGCCTTCCACACCAAGGAAAGTCCCATCCGGACACGGGACGGAGTCTTCAATCTTGTATCATCATAGTCCGGGAGTCCGGCCAAAGGTCATAGTCCGGCCATCCAGACACACCCTAATCCAGGACTCCCTCAGTAGCCCCCGAACCAGCTTCAATGTCGACGAGTCCGGCGTGCAAGTTGTCTTCGGTATTGCAAGGCGGGTTCTCCTGCAAATTCTCTGTATCCGTCAAATAGTGTCCGGCTTCTAGTGCGTGCCACCCTCCTCTGCTTCTGTGTCCCATAATGACCATCTTCCATGTGTCAAACAAATGCGAAAAGCCAGGGGATTTTTTCAGTTACCCCCCTGGTTCCGTTAATGAACCGCCCATAAAAGAGACGGGGATTTAGATCCAATTCACACCATCTTCCCTCCGCGAGATTTCATCAAAGTGCCTTTGACAGAGATCCATTCCACCATGGCCGGTCGGTGCAGCTCCTCCTCTCAACCCTCCAGCGCTTGGCCCGGAGATTGGGGGCGGTGTTCCGTCCCGCATAGCGAGCTAGTAGTGCTTCAGTCCAAGGGGCTTCTCCCCCCAGGATATTTGGTCCCAGTTCGAGCCGGGATTGCTACCTATAGTGGCAGAGAGCAGGCGGAGAGCGTCCCCCATCCCTCTCGAGGAGAGCGGGTATCCTAGTCCCTTATTTAATGAGAGGACTCGGATTTCCAATTCATCCGTTTCTTCGAGGGTTGCTGGAGTTCTACGGCCTCCAGCTACACAACCTCACGCCTGCCTCCATTCTGCACATTGCGGGCTTTGTGGCCCTCTGCGAGCTGTTCTTGGGCGTTGAGGCCCATTTCACGCTGTGGAAGAGGTTGTTTTGCCTTGTGCCTCATTCTCAGGAGGGGTCTATTTATCAAGTGGGCGGAGCCGAACTATGGCGCATCGCCGGGACCGGATATCTATCCGGCACCCCAAAGAGGGCGTCCGAAGATTGGCCCTTGGAATGGTTTTACGTAGATGACGTCTCGCTGCTGGACCCTGTACGGATCGGCCTCCCCGAGTTCAATAATGCTCCGTTGAAGAAGCGCCTGAGTTGGCACCCACGGAACCCTCAGAGGGAAGCTAACAGGGACATCCTGTACCTGATGAGCCGGATAAGGTTGTTGGCTCATTCCAGACTGACCATGATCAAGGTCATGGCCATATGCATCACGCGAGGGGTGCAGCCACTTCAATACAGAGGCACCCCATGTGGTATTTCAACGGGGAGTATGATGCTACCCGGTGCGGTCGCAAGGGGCCAGATTCGGCCGCCACTTTAACGAGAATCTTATCTGCTTTGTACAAGGGGGAGGAGGAAGAATTCCTCCGTGTCAACCCGGAAGGAGGATTCTCTATGTACAATCCTCCTAGTTGGGTGAGCAGACACTTTCACTCGCCTATCCATCTTCGAAATTCCCGTAGTTGAGTACTTAGACTAGTAATGTTTAAACGCAGGAGCTGCGCCAGGCTGTGAAGGAAATAAACAGCCCTGCTCCACAATCCGAGGATCCGGAATGGTCCCTCGATCCGGACTCCCAAGAAGATCCGGACTTATGCGTGGAGTTGGTTGATGGAGTATTTCATCTATTGAGCAAGGATAACTCCTTAGTGGCCATCATGGCCGACTACCCCGGACTACTTCCAGCTTCCAAGGTAACTAAGACCGAAGTCCCAGTATTCTCATGCTTTATCTTGCATGTCGTGCACTAACAGCACTTCGCAGGGTAAATCCTTGAGGCGGAAGGCCGAGCCCACAGTGGGCAGCTAACAAGGGCCGCTGAAACCAGGCGGGCCAAAAAGAAGTGCGGACCAGATCGAGATTCCGGTGCAACGGTATGGTGTGCGGATTTAACGCATAGGGTTTATGCCCTTGAGTCTTACTAATGCTCATGATTTTCTTAGAAAGAAGAGAGCCCACCGGACTATGTCCGCCGGCCAAGGTTCGAGGCCGAGTCCGGAAGCGGAGGCGGACACGAGACGCGCTTCAGGCGCTCCTCCGACAATGGCGCCGACGGGCTATCTGCCACCAATTCAGAGGTGGAGAGTGCCCTAAACCACAAGCGTCGCTGGACTGTTCTTCGTGTCGCGTGTTTCTTCCCCGAGGCATTGGATGCCTTTAATACAGGAGATGCGTATCTCCGTGCTGCTCAAGATGGTCTAGCCAGAGCCACGGAGCAGTATGTGAAAGACATATAGGTGAGTAGAATTGAAGGTTATGTATGTCAGTAGCCCCCGAGACTTGAAACAGTGAAGATAACTGTTTGAAGGATCATGTGCTATGCAGTGTCTTACAAAGAAGAACGCGCAACTATCCCAGGAGCTCGAAGAGTGCAAGGCTCAGCTCGAGGCCGCATTGGCCGCTTCAGAGAATGTCAAGGGGACGCCCGCAGGTAATATGTGCTTCAAAAGGTACCTCCGTTTTAAAATGCGGCAGGCGTGCAACCCTGACTATAATAATGCTAATGAGGCCGGAGCAAATCCGGACCAGCAACAAGTTCTACGCCAACTAAAGGCTGGCGAGAACGTGCTGACGAGGGTGAGGCAAGAGAAGAACAAGCTTCAAGACGCCAATACCCAGCTAGGTGAGGAACTGAAAGATGTTCGCATCCAGCTGTCTTCTGCCGTGAAGGAGAATCGGCGACTTCGACGCGGCATTTTTAGTAAGTGCTTGAACGAATCTTCGAAAAAGAATTCGGTGAAGAAGTCGATTGACAGAGCTATGTCTGTAGGTCTGCTGACGGGTCGTCCGGCGGAGGAAATGCCCGGTTCATCGGGAGACCATCTTCTCGAGCTGTTGCAACTACACGAGCGAGTTTGGCAGGCAATGCGAGGCGTCGTCCAGGCAATGTGGCCATCCCTCTCCATGCCCGAAGGCCTTGAGGAGCTTGCCAAGAAGCTGGAGGGAGTGCGGCAGCGCTTCCGGTTATGGAAGATATTGGCTTGCCGTCAAGGTGCCAGGGAGGCCTGGGCCATGGTGAAGACTCGGTACACGAAGGCTGACTCAAACCACATGGCCGAGGTCGGCCCTATAGATCCGGACGGAAAGGAGATCCCGGTCAGCTTGGCATATGGCCAGGTGGAGCTGGCTGCAAAGTATTCCCAACAGGACTGTAAATTAGACCGCCTGTTAGATGGCATTGAAGAAGAAAATGCCGAGTCGGATTGACTATGTAAAAATTACATAAAAAATGTCCTCTAGCCAGATTGTAGATCGTTTGTCATTGCGGACCTTTTCGCTTCGACCTCTGGACCCTATAGTCCGGAGTGTGTCCGAATACCCTCTTGGTTATGTAAGAACCGGGGCATGCATGGAGACAAGGCATAGGGGTCATAAGTGCTTTAGCAGACAAGTGCCCAACTAGTTATGTTATATTACATGGTTAGTAAGAAACATCTTCCAGAGAGAATATTTCCATTAGGGGTTCCTTTCCCTGGGAGGCATGCCCTAAAGTGCATGTCTGAACTGCCAGAAAGAGCAGAAAAGCATCTGGGGGCAAAAAAGTAAATACGAAAGATCATCTTTTAGTTCACCGAACGAATATTCCCTTAAGAATGCTAGCTTTCGGCTTCACCCAGTCTGAGGTACACATCCGGCTGACCCGGCAGTAACAATCGCAGAGGTTCTCCCTTTACCACCTAGTCGAACGAACGGGAATGTAGGGGTAAGCACAGGAGCCAGGCAACCCAGCTTGGCCAAAACTTAAGTCATATCGATGCATATAATGGTGTATAAAAGGTTCATGCGGAAGCATTACACATGTTTTGGGCATGAGGCCCGTTTTATATAGACTTCTTGGTAGAGAAGCCCCCAGGTATTGTGAGCGCAGGTGGCGCGTCGGGTGCGTGCGAATATTGCACATGCAAGCCCCTAAGGGCTTGTGAGAAAAAAAAGGGGGAGGGAGAAGGAACAAAATCCCGGACTGCCAAAAATAAAAACAAAAAATAAAACAAAGGGACGAGGGAAGGAGACGAACACGGAGTCCGGCGCTAGGCGTAGAACCTTCATAGGCGTGCTGCATTCCATGGGTTCGGCTCGAGTCGGTTGTCCAATGCGCCTCGCAAACGGTACACTCCACCGGTCAGTACTTGGTCGATGATGAAGTGGCCCTCCCATTTGGGCTTTAATTTATCCTTTTTCTTTATCGGCAGGCGTAGAACTAGTTCGCCGACGTTATACGTTTTGGCCCGTACTTCTCTGCTTTGATATCTTCGAGCCTGCTATTGATAGAATGCGGAACGAGCCTTTGCCACGTCGTGCTCCTCTTCCAATGCGTCCAAGCTATCCTGCCGATCAAGCTCGGCTTCTCTTTCTTCGTACATGCGCACTCGAGGTGAGTCATGGATTATGTTGCATGGCAGTACTGCCTCTACGCCGTATACCATAAAAAATGGAGTGAATCCAGTAGTGCGATTCGGCGTGGTCCGCAGCCCCCAGAGTACGGAGTCAAGCTCCTCTACCCAGTGCGTGTCAGATTCCTTGAGGGATCGCACTAGTCTGGGTTTGATGCCGCTCATAATGAGAATGTTGGCTCGTTCGACTTGACCGTTAGTTTGAGGGTGATAAACTGAAGCGCAGTCGAGCTTGATGCCCATGTTTTTGCACCAAAGTTTGACTTCATCGGCCGTGATGTCTGTGCCGCTGTCGGTTATGATGCTGTGGGGGACACCGTAACGGTGTACAACCCCGGAAAGGAAGTCTATCACAGGTCCGGATTCAGCCGTCTTTACAGGCTTGGCTTCTATCCATTTGGTGAATTTATCCACCATGACCAGTAGGTATTTTAGCTTGTGGGTTCCTCCTTTAAGGGGTCCGACCATGTCAAGCACCCAGACCACAAAAGGCCAGGTAATGGGTATAGTTTGCAGGGCGGTAGGCGGCATGTGACTTTGGTTGGCCAATAACTGGCAACCAACACATCTTTGCACTAAGTCGTGAGCGTCTACCCGGGCCATTGGCCAATAAAATCCGGTACGGAAAGCCTTGCTTACAAGGGCCCGGGCTGCGGCGTGGTGCCCGCCAAGTCTGGCATGGATTTCAGCCAAAAGGTCTCGTCCTTCTTCTTCGGAGATACACCTTTGAAGGACTCCGGTTGTGCTTTTCTTGTAAAGCTCTCCCTCGTGGACTTTGTAGGCTTTAGATCGCCGCACTATGCAGCGGGCCTTGTTTTGGTCCTCGGGAAGTTCCTGCCTAGTTAGGTAGGCTAGGAGTGGCTCTGTCCAAGGGGCAATGACTGCCATTATTTCGTGGGTTGACTGCATTGTTTCGTTGGCGTAGCCCCCAAGTGTGTCAGGATGCTTGGTGAGGGGCAGTGTAGTTGTGTCCGGATTATTGTTTCCGGATTCTCCGTCCCATGATACAGATGGCTTGAACAGCCTTTCTAGGAAGATGTTGGGAGGGACGGCCTCGCGCTTGGCGCCGATGCGTGCCAGCATGTCTGCTGCTTGGTTATTTTCCCGGGCTATGTGATGAAATTTGAGCCCCTCAAACCGAGCTCACATCTTTAAGATGGCATTGTAGTAAGCTGCATTTTCGGGTCCTTGGCTTCGAAGTCTCCATTTATTTGGGATATTGCGAGATTTGAATCCCCGCGGACCTCTAGGCGTTGAATGCCCATGGAGACTGCCATTCGGAGGCCATGTAAAAGGGCCTCGTATTCGGCTGCGTTGTTTGAAACCGTGTACACTATCTGAAGTACTTATTGGACTGTGTCCCCGGTTGGGGACGTCAGGACGACGCCAGCCCCCAAGCCAGCCAACATTTTGGAGCCGTCGAAGTGCATGATCCAGTTGGAGTAAGCGCCGTGTTCTTTAGGGAGTTCGGCTTCAGTCCATTCGGCAATGAAGTCAGACAAAACCTGCGACTTAATAGCTCGCCTTGGCTTGTAGGCTATGTCGAACGGGAGGAGCTCGATGGCCCATTTGGCTATCCGGCCCGTTGCATCGCGGTTGTTTATAATGTCATTAAGGGGTACTTCGGATGCTACTGTTATGGAGCACTCTTGAAAGTAGTGTCGCAGCTTCCGTGATGCCATGAACACCGCGTATGCTATCTTTCGATAATGCGGGTACTGTGACTTGCATGGAGTTAGTACAGTGGACACGTAGTACACTGGTTTTTGGAGGGGGAACTTGTGTCCGTCCGCTTCTCGTTCGACGACGAGCACCGCGCTGACAACTTGATGGGTTGCAGCAATGTATAATAGCATTGGTTCGCCTGTGTTGGGCGCGGCCAGCACCGGATTTGTTGCCAATGTGGCTTTTATTTCTTCGAGTCTGGTCGTGGCGGCCTCCGTCCACTCGAAGTGGTCCGTGCACCGTAGGAGGCGATAGAGGGGTAATGCCTTTTCTCCTAAGCTGGAGATAAAGCGGCTTAGAGCCGCCACGCATCCTGTCAGTTTTTGTATTTGTTTGAGGTCCTTTGGGGTATCTAATTGTGACAGAGCTCGGATCTTGGCTGGGTTTGCTTCAATTCCTCTACAGGATACGATGAAGCCCAGGAGCTTTCCGGCTGGTACGCCGAAAACGCATTTCTCCGGGTTGAGCTTATTGTCATATGTTCGGAGATTGTCGAACGTGAACCTCAAGTCGTCTACTAGAGTATCGACGTGTTTTGTTTTGACGACCACGTCGTCTACCTATGCTTCGACTGTTTTGCCGATCTGGTTGGCCAGACATATCTGAATCATGCGCTGATATGTTGCGCCGGCGTTTTTGAGCCCAAATGGCATCGTGTTGAAGCAGAATGGGCCGTATGGGGTGATGAATGTCGTTGCGGCCTGGTCTGACTCTGCCATCTTGATTTGATGGTAGCCAGAGTATGCATCGAGGAAACACAGTGAATCGTGTCCTGCAGTGGCGTCGATGATTTGATCGATTCGAGGGAGTGGGAAAGGGTCCTTTGGATAGGCCTTGTTTAGGTCTTTGAAATCGACACATAGGCGCCAAGATTTGTCCTTCTTTGGTACCATGACCAGGTTTGCTGGCCAGTCCGGATGTTTTATGTCTCTGATGAACCCGGCTTCCAGCAGTTTTGCTAGCTCCTCTCCCATGGCTTGTCTCTTAGGTTCGGAAAAGCGCCGTAGGGTCTGCTTGATGGGTTTAAACCCTTTTATGATGTTCAGGCTGTGCTCGGCCAGCCTGCGTGGGATTCCAGGCATATCCGAGGGGTGCCAGGCGAAAATGTCCCAATTTTCTCGCAGAAAGTCTCTGAGTGCGGCGTCTACATCGGGTTTTAATTGTGCCCCGATGGAGGCCGTTTTTTGTAGGGTCCGTTGGATGGACTTGGAATTTGACTATTTCGTCCGCCGGTTTAAAAGAGGTGGACTTGGATCTCTTGTCTAGTATCACGTCGTCCCTGTCCATCGTGGAGCGCAACGCCGTTAACTCCTCGGCCGCTAGGGCCTCAGATAATGCCTCTAGGGCCAGTGCGGCTGTTTTGTTTTCAGCATGGAGTGCTATTTCCGGATCACTTGCGAGAGTGATGATTCCGTTGGGCCCGAGCATTTTGAGCTTCATGTACCCGTAATGGGGTATGGCTTGGAAAATTTTAAATGCTTCTCGCCCTAGCAAAGCATGGTAGCCGCTGCTGAACGGGGCCACTTGAAATGTCACCTCCTCGGATCTGTAATTTTCCGGCATGCTGAACACCACATCCAGTGTGATCCTTCCTGAAGAGCACGCCTCCCGGCTTGGGATTATTCCCCTAAAAGTTGTGTTGCTTCGCTCAATGCGGCTCCAGTCAATTTCCATTTTTCGCAAGGTTTCCTCATAGATGAGGTTGAGTCCGCTGCCGCCATCCATGAGTACCTTTGTAAGTCGGAAGTAGTCCACTATCGGACTGAGGACCAATGCGGCTGGTGCTCGGGCTGTCCGGAATTTAGGTTCATCACTAGCATTAAAGGTGATAGCCGTGTCACTCCATGGGTTTATTGTTGCTACTTGGTAGACTTCGGCGAGGTTGCTGAGCGTTCGTTTCCTTGCATTGTTTGATGTGAACATCTCGAAGACTGTTGACACCGTACTGGGGAGGTATTCTTCGGGTGCTGGAGTTAAAAGCTCCTCGCCGCTTCTGGCTACCTGCCGTAGTATCCAACATGCTCTGAGGCTGTGCGTTGGTGTGGCTTTCCCTGAATTATGAATTCTACAGGGTCCATTGAGCCATCCTTCCAATACGGTCCCGTACCCTGTAGAGGGTTTTTGTTTTTTGATGTTCGGCTCGGATGCCTGGCGATAATGCTCCCCTTTATTTCGGACTTGTGTTATATTCGGGGCCGGATTGTCTCAGAATTTATCTTCGGTTTTCCGAACGCTTTCAATCGCACAGTACTTTTGTACTATGGATGTCAAGTCGGCGAATCATGTAATTTCGCGGCGACTTATGGTGTTGAGGATTCCAATGTCCATGCAGTTTTTAATGAAGAGTAAAATTGCTTCTTTCTCACGGCAGTCCTTTATCCTGTTCATAACCAGGAGGAATCTGGCCCAGTAGTGGTGTACTGCTTCTCCGGACTCTTGCCGTATTAGGGATAAATCCCGTATAGTTGGGTGGGCGGGTGGAAGTAAATCCGGAACCCTGTCCAATGTAAGATTCAGGGGCCGAGTAGTTTCCGAATTCGGAAGCTTGCTCTCTCGGATATTTTTCGATGAATCGGGCCTGCTGCCTGACTTTAGGTTTAGGGTTCGGGCGACATCCTTCCCTCCGCAGGTTTCCGGCTTGGAGGGATCGGGAATCCGGACGCATCTGGTCCTTAGGGCGGGCGAAGATTCACGACATTGTTCTTCCACCACTTCGACGTGGTGGGTAATATGGGGAGAGTCAATCTCTCTCTGATCAGGTTTAAGCCCAATCTGGTCATAATCAGTAGTGACTCCCAGGGCCGCGATGCGATCCAAGAGTTCGTTAAGGGAGAAGAGCTCCATCGGATCTAACTGCTCGGCGAGCTCCGAGCTGATGTGAAGATTGCTTTCGATGGCCCGAGAGGTCATCGTTGGCGCGGCGGCCGGACTGACGGTCATCAAAAAGCTGCCTAGCCGGAGAGTTTGGCCGACAGCCAAAGCTCCTTTAGCAATGACGCCGTCTTTGAAGATGAGGTGCGGCATCCTTCCTGATGTTGATGACACAACGGAACTCTCAATGAAAGCACCAATGTCGGTGTCAAAACCGGAGGATCTTGGATAGGGGGTCCCGAACTGTGCATCTAGGCGGATGGTAATAGGAGACAAGGGACACGATGTTTTTACCCAGGTTCGGGCCCTCTCGATGGAGGATAAACCCTACTCCTGCTTGATTAATATTGATGATATGGGTAGTACAAGAGTAGATCTACCACGAGATCGGAGTGGCTAAACCCTAGAATCTAGCCTATGGTATGATTGTTGTTCCTCCTAAGGACTAAAGATCTCCGGTTTATATAGACACCGGAGAGGGCTAGGGTTACACAGAGTCTGTTACAATGAGAGGTGATCTTCATGTCGTATCGCCAAGCTTTCCTTCCACGCCAAGGAAAGTCCCATCCGGACACGGGACGGAGTCTTCAATCTTGTATCTTCATAGTCCGGGAGTCCGGCCAAAGGTCATAGTCCGGCCATCCGGACACCCCCTAATCCAGGACTCCCTCACTCGGTGTCTGCGTCATCAGGGCCCTCGATCCGGGCATACAAGGGCAATGGGAATCCAGGCGGCGGCCGCTCGAACCATGGCCTCAACACCTCCTGCCAAGAACCCCCTTCTCCGCGGCAGGAGACGAGGCACTTCTTCGGCGGAAGCGGGACAGGACCCTCTCGGGGGGGCTTTCTTTTCTCTTCGGTAGAAAACCGGCGGATTGGTGCCATTGGCGTAAGGTGGAGCAAGGGCGAGGAAGAAGAAGAAGGAGAGTAGCAGGAAAAGATGGACTGGAAGGGCTCACGTTGTTCTGTACATATAGCCGGGGGAGGCCAACCGCCGACCTCCACGATCACAAGTAATCATGACCCGTTTTGCATGCAGGGACTTGTCAAGTCGTCCGGTTGCCGAGGCGTCGTGGGGAAGCAGGGACGCCCACGTCCAATCAACCTCCACGCGGCGCCCGAGGCCGCAAGCTGTTGGGGCCCGTGGCGCTTCGCACTTGCCCCTTCGCTTCTCTGCTAAGCCAAGTCTGGGCGCGCCTTGGGCCCGGGAGCTATTGTCGGCATCCTGGGAACGGGGGTACCCAGACATGCCTGCCTGCGGCCTGCGGCGTGGCTCAAGGAGTGGACCAGTACGACCCATCTTCGTCTACACAAGCTCATGACCCTCGCGAGGGGTCAAGCCTCGCGGGGCGGATGATAGGAAGCTTCCTCAGGCACATCCTCGTCAGGCTGGCTCGCGAGGAGGCGGAGAGATCAAGGCGGGGAAGCCATGACGACCGAAGCCATGCGGGCGCCAGGTGGGCGCCGGCCTGCGCAGAGTCCTTGTTTCCTCTTTGGTGCAAAGGGGGCAAGCGCAGGCAAGGGTATCAAGCAAAGGCAACCATTTTGGTGCAACAAGACCAAGACCAGCAGAACGGCAGGATGGAGGTCATCGTGGAGCCGAAGCCGGCGTCATCGTCAGAGTCTTTGGCAGGCGAGGACCAACTTTAGTTAGGATAAGTGTACTAGATGTTCCCCTTCAAAATGGCCAATTGTTGGCGCCCTTCCCGCTCAATATTTGGGAAGAGGACCAGGGCCTCGCTCTATAAATAGGACTAGCCACCATAGCATAGAGGGCGGGTCCAGAGGTCGACCCATCGAACCTTAGCCAGAAGAACATCCCTTGCGAGGCTGTTCTTCCCTCTGTATTGTTCATCATTAGCCCCTGAGGCAATCCACAGCACCACAAACTAGAGTAGGGTATTACACCACAATGGTGGCCCGAACAAGTATAAACCTCGTGTCTCTTGTGTTGTTCTTCGTGTAGTTTAGATCCCTTGCGAGGCGACGAGATGTGAGTAGGTAGGAGGTGTGATCTCCACGCGCACCCCAGAGTTCGAACCTTAAGGGTCTGCCAGAACCCGAAATCCGACAACCCTCATTGACGTTGGAGCAGGGCTCAACGTTCTGTCTGTCGAGACATTCAACAATCTCCAAGTGCCGTATGATCAGGTTCAGCCAACCAAGCCTTTCTCAGGAGTCACTGATGGTTCTACCACCCCGATAGGGCAGGTCCGCCTCCCTGTCACCTCCGGACAGCGCAAGAACTACCGCATTGAGCTCATTGACTTCGACGTCGCCCACATTCGCATGCCATACAACGCCATCCTCGGGTATCCGGCCCTGGCCAAATTCATGGCGGTGACTCACCATGGCTACAATGTCCTCAAGATGCCAGGAAGCGGTGGAGTCATCACAGTCCCCTGTGAGGAGAAGGATGAAGTGTGTTCTCTCGAGCGTGCCTTCCAGGCCGCGGCAATCGAAGACCCAGATCACAGGAGCGGGAGCCTTCCCGAGGCAGTCCCTAAGAAGAAGAAGACATCACCTAGTCTGAGCCATCAGGAGGCAGGTACCTCCAGGGGCGTCGTGTCAGGATCCGCGCCCGTTCAAGGGGCGCCTCCCTCTGTCGCATAGGAAGGGGCGCCCGGAGCCCTCCTCGGGCAGGGCTCGGGGGCTCTCTCCTGGAGGGCCACCAACTTTGCCAAGGTCACAAGGGAGGCGCTCGGGCACCACTTAGAGGCGTGCTTCAAAGCACGTTTCCCTCAGGAAGGTATGAGGCAAGGAGGGCCAAACCCTCAGGAGTTCATCGCGAGAAACACCCAGGAGCTGAAGGAGTCAAGAGTCTTGCGCGGCAGCTGCCGCTTAACCGCTGTAGCCCCCCATCTAGGCGAAGATGGTGGGCTGCGCGTCTGCATCGACATGCCAAGGCTCAACCGAGCCGCGTCTCAGGAGCGCCTCTGGCCCTCGCGCGTGGTACGTTGCAAGGGTCCACCCCACAACTACGTTCGCATGCCCCTCGGCCTGCCAAAACCTGCCTGCTGCTCATCAGCGCCTGCTAAGGAGCATCCTGGAGGCTCAGGAGGTCAGGCATTGCGCAGTCCTGGCAGAGATGGAGATGGTCCTCAAGGAGCCGCCTGCGCCCCCGGAGCCTCCTGAGGCTCTGGGTCCTGGGGGCTCATAAGGATCGGCTTCCTCACCGCGCGTCGTCAGCTACTTCGGCATTCCTTCATCTCCAACGGTATCAGGTGATATCTTTCAAGTTCCATTTCAGCTGGGAGGGCCCCCAGGGCTGCATCACTCCCAGGCCGCGTGGGTTTGTCCCTATGGCAGGTATCTCTTTTGTTCATGTCTTTAGGTTACATTGTTGGGGGCGCCTCTCGGGCTGCATTATCCCCAAGCTTCTCGGGCCTGACCCGACGACATGTATCTTTCCCGCATCTATCTAGGTCGTGTGCCTCGCATATCTGACCCACTATGATTATTACCTCATGCCCCCATGGCACCCCTTCTTCTTCTTAATGCTAATCGCTTGCACGTTAAAAGGGGGTCACCTGAGCATCGCGACTCACATGCTCTTACTGGCTCTCCAGCCCTCACCTCCTGGCCTTGTCCACGGCATCGCAACTTGGCATACCAGCAACGGTTGAGCTCGCTCGAGGGCCGGGACCTGAGGACGTAGAGCGTTGGCATCTAATCAATCTTGCAGGAGCACACTACAAACAAAGGCCCAGAGCCAGGCGCAACCCGCCTTGAGGCAGGGCCCCGTGAGTCCCGCGCTGGCTCATGGGTGCCCAGATACACCTCGTCAAGCCCTACCGTGCCAGCCACGTGTCAGGGCGGGGCTGTACACGCCCCGGGGGCTCCTCCCGGAGGGGCCCCCCTCAAATGTACCAGTGGAAGCACCATGCTCCGTGCTGGGTGACGACACTGCCGAGGAGCGGCTATGCCCGTACATATACAGAAGCACTATGCTCCGTGCTGGTGATAAACAACTGAGGGCAGCCCACAGCCGCATCAACCTCAGGGAGCCCAGAGCTCAGTGTCCGGCCCTATCATAATGCCTCCCGTCGGGAGTGCCACGCGAGGGGGCTGGACACGGGGGCTACGTCCGGGCCACACCCGGGCGCACGCCACCCAGCCAAGTCCCTCGGGCCTGGTTCGTCGCGCGCCCCTCCCCGAGCAGAGCCAAGGTACGAAGACCGTTTGAGCATCAAGGGGGACTCCTGAGCATCGCGACTCATGAGCCTAACTGGTCAGGTAACCCCTCACTCCTTAGTCCCGTCTTGGTTTCCGGTTGGGGCTAACGGCGGCTGAGGTATGCGCGGGGCCGTGCCCTGCCAACGTAGAACGATAAATCCACTCCTATGCCTCCCTTCCCTCCATGTTGTTCGCGCGTCAAGGGGGACTCCTGAGCATCGCGACTCAGGAGCCTAACTGGTCACGTAGCCCCTCACTCCTTGGTCCCGTCCTGGTTTCCGGTCGGGGCTAACGGCGGCTGAGGTATGCGCAGGGCCGGGCTCTGCCGACGTAGAACACAACAAATAGGAGGGAAAATTCAAATTCTGCGGAATTCAAAAGAAAATATTACAGGCCATAGGTTGTTTTCACAATGCCAAACACAAGTTTAAACGCCTCCACGAGGCATGATGCATGTTGCAGGAATTGAAACAGGACATAGGCCGCGAAGGGATCACTTTTCAGCGGCGGCGGCGCTTGTGGTGGGGTCGCGTTGGGCGGCTCCACCTCCCGAAGCCGCGGGGCTGGCAGCATCTCGCCTAGGCCTGGTGCTGAAGGCACGAAACCTCGCCATCAAGGCCTCAGCTCGGCCCTTCACAGCCTTAGCAGTAGCAGCGGCAAGCTCGCCGCTCACAGGTTCTAGCAGGCTGTCGAGGTCGACGTTGGGGTCGTGAAGGTAGACGTGGCTAAGGACATGCGTCAGCGCCGCAGAAGAAAGGACGCGAGCCTTGGCCTCGGCTGTGGGACCAAGGCCTCGACGCCTCCTGCCGAGCACCCTCATCTCGGCGGCAGAGAACCGGCCGCTTCTTCAGCGGGAGTGGGACGGGCCCCTCTCAGGGGGCCTTCCCTTTCTCTTCGGACGAGAACCGGCGGATCGGTGCCATTGTTGTTGAATTGGAGGAGGAGTGAAGAAGAAGAGGCGGAGCAAGGAGAGATGAGCTGGAAGGGCTCGCGACGTTCCGTACTTATAGCCGGAGGAGGCCAACCGACAGCCTCCATGATCACAGGTAATCATGACCCGTTTTGCATGCAGGGATTAGTCACGTACGGACGGTTGTCGAGGCGTTGTGGGGAAGCGGAGACGCGCGCGTCCAATCAACCGCCACGCAGAGACCAAGGCCGCAGGCTGTTGGGGCCTGCGGCGCTTCGCACTTGCCCCATCGCTCCTCTGCTAAGCCAAGTCCGAGCGCACCTTGGGTCCGGGGGGCTACTGTCGGCGTTCTGGGAACGGGGGTCCCCAGACATGCCTGCCTGCGGCCTACGGTGTGGCTCAAGCAGTGGCCCAGTGCGGCCCACCTTCATCATCTCAAGCTGAAGACCCTCGCGAGGGGCCAAGCCTCGCGGGGCGGACGACAGGAAGCTTCCTCAGGAGCACCCTTGTCAGGCTAGCTCGCGAGGAGGCGGAGAGATCAAGGCAGGGGTACCTCGCGAGGTGCCCGTGACGCAAGCCATGACAATCGAGGCCAGGTGGGCGCCAGGCAGGCGCAGGCCTACACAGTGTCCTTGTTTCTGCTTTGGTGCAAAGGGAGCAAGAATAGGCCAAGGCATCAGGCAAAGGCTACCATTTCGGTGCAACAAGACCAAGACCAGAAGAGCGGCAGGATGGAAATCCCCGTGGAGCCCAAGGCGGCGTCATCGTCAGAGTCTTTGGCAGCCGAAGACCAACTTTAGTCAGGATAAGTGTACTAGATGTTCCCCTTCAAAATGGCCAATTGTTGGCGCCCTTCCCGCTCAATATTTGGGAAGAGGACCATGGCCTCTCCCTCTATATATAGGACTAGCCACCACAGTAGGAGGCAGAGGATCGACATCTGGAATCGACCCCTCCAAAGGGACACCACCACCACAAGAACATCCCTCGCGAGGCTGTTCTTCCTTTGTACTGTTCATCATCAGCCCCTGAGGCAATCCACCACACGACACACTGGAGTAGGGTATTGCACCACAATGGTGGCCTGATCCAGTATAAACCTCATGTCCCCTATGCGTTCATCGTTCTAGCCTAGATTCCTTGCGAGGCTTCGAGACGTGAGTTGGTAGGGGAGAGATCTTCGCGCGCACCCCAGATTCGAACCTCAAGGGTCTGCCGGAACCCAAAATCCGACAGGTGCACCTCGCCCCAATGGATGGCTTATCATGGTGGGAGCGACTAGAACGTCACCGATGCCGGGATAAGGTGTAGACACGAACGTCAGCGAACTTTACCCAGGTTGGAGCCTCTCCGTGGAGATAATACCCCTACTCTTGCTCTGCGGGGTCTCCGCATGATCACTAAGGCACAAGTGATACAAAGATGCTCCTTGAGCTGTCTGCTAGAGGTAGGAGAAGGCAAGGCTAGCTCTCTCCTACTCTAGGGAATGGCCAGTTCTAAGGAAGTGGGAACCCTTTGCATGGTTGCCCTGGGGGGTTTATGTAGGCCCACCCCCTAGGGGTACAATGGTAATCCGGCCTGATGCTAGGCCCGGCCGTCAGTGTCTCCAGCCTCCGGCTTCTCCGCCGACTATTGGGGCCCACCGCCTGGTGGGCCCCGCCGGCTGGTCTGGTACGGAGCCGATAGGTCGCCCCCGCCGTTGGCGGGTCTGGTCGGCGGCTGCTCACTGTAGCCGTGCTGCTAATCACGCGGGCTTGGTCAGCTCAGTGTGGCTACAGTCCTGCCGCCTAGCAGGAGATCGCTGTAGCCACACCTGGTCTCATCAGGTTAATGGCGTACTTTCTTTGGGGCGAGGGACGGCTGCCTGCCGGAGGCCGGCCCTCCTCAGGTCCGACTGGTTCGGCATCCCCCGTCTTCTGTGGCGTCACTGCCCGATAGGGCCCGCAGCCGGCGGGCCGTACTGACATGTCGTCCTGGGGAACAGGGCTCCGTCTGTCCGGAGTGACGTCAGGGGGGAAGTGGCAACAGTGCCACGCCGTGCGGAGATCTCCGCCTGTACGGGGCACTGCGGCCACGCCCAGCCCGAGATTCGAGGGCGAGGGGCTTCATTGTAGCCACGATCTATCTTGTCCTCTTGATGGGGGCACAAACTCTGAGGGCGCCAGGTGGCCGCCCTCTCTGGGAGCCCGCATACTGAAGCCGGCTGCTCTTGGCGCCGTCTACTGGTGGTTGGCCGTCCTCCGGGGCCGGCCTTTGATCCAGTCGGCCCTCGGAGGGTGGAGCTTCGACTTGGGTCACTGTAGGGTGTAACTGTCCCAAAGTTTTGTCATGTCCAAGGACTCGGGTGAGGCTACCCATGGCTCATTACTCCGACAATGTAGGATAATTGAAACGGGGGCTAAGTTTGTAAATTTCCTTGCATTTGAGACAAGCGCGCCCTGAAGACATGGTTCCCCCTTCCTCTCTACCTCCATTCCCGCATTTGTACTCCGTGGGCGCCAAAACACCCTCTCCACCCCAACCTCCTCCGCCCCCCACCCCATCCACCACCGTCCTCCTCCACCATTCTAGAGCTGATACCCCAACACCGTCGTCCATTACAAGAGATCGACCTCTCTCATCCACGACTTCGGACCGGGATCCTTGCATCCCGTCCTCTCGCTTCATCCCCGCCGTCGTCCACCTTGCCGGCGCTGTTCCTACAACCGTCTCATCCATCGCGCCCCGCGTCTACTCCCCTAAATCTGCTTCCACGCCACTGACAACCATCGCTACCGCAGCACCGTCATATTCTCAGCTGATGCATACAGGGCGCCGCACCAGAGGCGATACTCTTTTGTATCTGCTCAACTTATTTATCGCAGCAAGAAAATAGATCACCACTGCTTTACTCTGATTTCTTGTCCATCACTTACTTGCTAGTTGAAAGCAAACATTCGTTGCGAAGTTGCCTTTGTCCGGTTTGCACCTTCAGATCCGCCATGGCACGCTCAACACTATACTCCCAATGCTTATGGTTTTCCCCTTTTCTATTCTGATGACCCACAAGTATAGGGGATCTATCATAGTCCTTTCGATAAGTAAGAGTGTCGAACCCAACGAGGAGCAGAAGGAAATGAAAAGCGGTTTTCAGCAAGGTATTCTCTGCAAGTACTGAAATAAGTGGTAACAAATAGTTTTGTGATAAGATAAATTGTAACAAGCAACAAGTAACAAAAGTAAATAAAGTGCAGAAAGGTGGCCCAATCCTTTTTGTAGCAAAGTACAAGCTTGGACAAACTCTTATAATAGGAAAAGCGCTCCCGAGGACACATGGGAATATCGTCAAGCTAGTTTTCATCACGCTCATATGATTCGCGTTCAGTACTTTGATAATTTGATATGTGGGTGGACCGGTGCTTTGGTACTGCCCTTACTTGGACAAGCATCCCACTTATGGTTAACCTCTATTGCAAGCATCCGCAACTACAACAAAAGTATTAAGGTAGACCTAACCATAGCATGAAACATATGGATCCAAATCAGCCCCTTACGAAGCAACGCATAAACTAGGGTTTAAGCTTCTGTCACTCTAGCAACCCATCATCTACTTATTCCTTCCCAATGCCTTCCTATAGGCCCAAATAATGGTGAAATGTTATGTAGTCGACGTTCACATAACACCACTAGAGGCTAGACAACATAATCTCATCAAAATATCGAACGAATACCAAATTCACATGACTACTAATAGCAAGACTTCTCCCTTGTCCTCGGAACAAATGTAATTACTCACAAAGCATATTCATGTTCATAATCAGAGGGGTAATAAAGTGCATAAAGGATCTGAACATATGATCTTCCACCAAATAAACCAACTAGCATCAACTACAAGGAGTAATCAACACTACTAGCAACCTACTAGCACCAATCCCGGACCTGGAGACAAGAATTGGATACAAGAGATGAACTAGGGTTTGGAGATGAGATGGTGCTGGTGAAGATGTTGATGGAGATTGCCCTCTCCCGATGAGAGGAGCTTTGGTGATGACGATGGTGATGATTTCCCCCTCCCAGAGGGAATTGTCCCCGGCAGAACAGCTCTGTCAGAGCCCTAGATTTGTTTCACCAAGGTTCCGCCTCGTGGCGGCGGAGTCTTGTCCCGAAAGGTTCCATCCTATTTTTTTCTCATCGAAAGACTTCATATAGGAGAAGATGGGCGTCCGAGAGCCACCAGGGGGCCCACGAGGTAGGGGGCGCTCCCAAAGGGGGGCGCGGCCCCCACCCTCGTGAGTAGGGTGTGGGCCCCCTGGCCTTCATCTTTGGCGATGATTTTTCTTTATTTATTTTAAGGTGTTTCGTGGAGTTTTAGGACTTTTGGAGTTGCGTAGAATAGGCCTTCAATATTTGCTCCTTTTCCAGCCCAGAATTCCAGCTGCCGACATTCTCCCTCTTCATGTAAACCTTGTAAAATAAGAGAGAATAGCCATAAGTATTGTGACATAACGTGAAATAACAGCCCATAATGCAGTAAATATTGTCACAAAATCATGATGCAAAATGGACGTATCAACTCCCCCAAGCTTAGACCTCGCTTGTCCTCAAGCGAAAAGCCGATAACAATAAATATGTCCTCATGTTTAGAGGTAGATGCGTCGATAAAAATAAAATACGAACATGAAGGCATCATGATTATTTCATAACAGCAACATAAATAGATTTTGTCATATGATTACTCATGTTCAAGTGATGATCTTTTCACAAAGCCAAAGCATGAATCAGAAACCTTATTGGGCACTAACAATTATAATCTCAGTCATTGAAGCAATTGCAATTTATCATAACATCGGAAAGAGTCTATGTCAGAGCTTAAAATCAAGTCCACATACTCAACTATCACTTAGTCCTTCATAATTGTTAACACTCACGCAATTCTTGTGGTTATGGAGTTTTAATCGTACACAGAGAAAGATAGGGGCTTATAGTTTTGCCCCACAACCCATTACCTCAAGGGTAATGTCAACAATAATAATTCATGCTCCCCCACATCTAGTTAGATATATATATCATGTTCTTTCCAACATGTTGATCTTGCCAAAGGATAAAATGAAAATAGGAAAGGTGAATATTACCGTGACTCTTGCATAAGGTAGAGGATAATAATAAAAGATAGACCCTTCATAGAGGGAAGCAGAGGTTGTCATGCGCGTTTAGGGTTGATGCACAAAATCTTAATGCAAAAGAACGTCACTTTATATTACCCCTTGTATGTGGACCTTTATTATGCAGTCCATCGCTTTTATTGCGTCCACAACAAGTTCGTACAAAGCTTATTTCTCTGCACTAATAAGTCATGCATATTTAGAGAGCAATTTTTATTGCTTGCACCGATGACAACTTACCTGAAGGATCTTACTCAATCCATAGGTAGATATGGTGGACTCTCATGGCAAAACTTGTTTAAGGGTATTTGGAAGCACAAGTAGTATTTCTACTTGGTGCTGAGAATTTGGCTAGCAAGAGGGGGAAAGGCAAGCTCAACACGGTAGAGGATCCATGACAACATACTTTATCTCAGATGTAAGAAAACATAACTCATTATGTTGTCTTCCTTGTCCAACATCAACTCTTTAGCATGTCATATTTTAATGAGTGCTCCCAAGCATGAAAGACGTCAATGATAATATATCTATATGTGAAACCTCTCTTTCCTTATTACTTCCTATTAATTGCAATGATGACCAAAGCTATATTTGCCAACTCCCAAGAACCTTTAATCATCATACTCTTTCTATTGTGAAGTCATTACTTTCACTAAGATCAATATGAACTCTTTGATTCTTTTTATTCTTTTTTCTTCTAATCACCCAAGATCATGGCAAAATAATCAAGCCCTTGACTCAACAATAATCTTTAATATATAGCTCACGGACTCAATTACAAAGACGGATCATAAAGCAAAACTCAAAACTAAATCATGCCATGACTTTGTTCTACTAAATCAAGATGCTACTAATAGGATCGAACTAAGAAATACGGTAAAGATAGGAGTTGTGATGGTGATACGATACCAGGGCATCTCCCCCAAGCTTGGCAGTTGCCAAGGGGAGTGCCCATACCCATGTGATTATGCCCTCGAAGGTGATGGAGGCGGTGATGATGACGGTGGATAATCGCACATGGAGCGTAAAAGTTCCTCCAACTTGCGGATAATGCCCTTGAGCCCAGCAATATGATCCTTTAACAAAATATTCTCCTGTGTGAGGTACTTGTTTTGTATACGGGCTAACTCAATCATCTTGAAGGCTTCAATCTCTATTGTAGTGAAAAGGTTAGGTAAAGGTTGAGGGATGTTTTCTTCTTTCACCACCGGAGCTGGCACCTCCATGGCCTTCATGATCCTTTCATCCTTGTTGATCTCTTCTGGTTCCTCTCTTATCAACTCGATCTTCAATAGCCAAGCATCCTTGTCTTCATTGTTGGAGGAGGGAGAAGTCATAGTGCTCTAAATCTGCAACGGAAATAGCTCGAAACGAAAACAGAGGATATTTGCGTGATACGGGAGTCAAAACCTTTGGGAGTATATATAATGAATTTTTACCGACCAAAATACGTACCGTGCAAGAAAACAGAGTCCGGAGGGCACACGAGGTGCTCACGAGGTAGGGGGTGCGCCCAGGGGGTAGGGCGCGCCCTCCACCCTCGTGGAGGCCTCGTGTCCTCCCCGAACTGCTATTTATTTTTCTATTTTTCTAAATATTCCAAAATGGAGAAATATTGCCTTAAAAATTGTTTTAGAGTCGGTTTACTTACCGTACCACATACCTATTCCTTTTCGGAGTCTGGGACGTTCTGGAAAGTGTCCCTTATGTATTCCTCCGGGGTTACGGTTTCAATAATATTGGTTTCAACATTTATAGGATTACCTGAGATATAGTGTTTGATCCTTTGACCGTTTACCACCTTCGAATTTGTGCCTACGAAGTTGTTGATTTTTATGGCACCGGAACGATAGACTTCCTCGATAACGTAGGGAACTTCCCATTTGGAGGGAAGTTTTCCTGCAAAAAATCTTAAACAAGAGTTGTATAGCAATACATAATCACCTACATTAAACTCACGCTTTTGTATCCTTTTGTCATGCCATCTTTTAACTTTTTCTTTAAACAACTTGGCATTTTCATAAGCTTGGGTTCTCCATTCATAAAGTGAGCTAATATCAAATAACCTATTCTCACCGGCAAGTTTGAAATCATAGTTGAGCTCTTTAATAGCCCAATATGCCTTATGTTCTAGTTTGAGAGGTAAGTGACAAGCTTTTCCATAGACCATTTTGTACGGAGACATACCCATAGGATTTTTATATGCAGTTCTATAGGCCCATAATGCATCATCAAGTTTCTTGGACCAATTCTTTCTAGACCTATTGACAGTCTTTTGCAAAATTAATTTGAGCTCTCTATTGCTCAATTCTACTTGACCACTAGACTGCGAGTGATAAGGAGATGCAATCCTATGATTAACGTCATATTTAGCAAGCATCTTACGGAAAGCACCATGAATAAAGTGTGAACCACCATCAGTCATTAAATATCTAGGGACTCCAAACCTCGGAAAAATAACTTCTTTAAGCATTTTAATAGAAGTGTTATGATCAGCACTACTAGTTGGAATATCTTCTACCCACTTAGTAACGTAATCAACAGCAACTAAAATATGAGTATATCCATTAGAGGCAGGAAAAGGTCCCATATAATCAAAGCCCCAAACATCAAATGGTTCAATAACAAGTCAATAATTCATAGGCATTTCTTGACGTCTACTAATATTACCAATCCTTTGACATTCATTGCAAGACAGAACAAACTTACGAGCATCCTTAAAGAGAGTAGGCCAATAAAAACCAGATTGCAGTACCTTATGTGCAGTTCTATCTCCAGCATGGCGTCCTCCATAAGCTTCGGAGTGACACTTGCGTAGGATTTGTTCCAGTTCATGCTCAGGTACACAACGTCTAATAACACCATCCACTCCTTCTTTATGAAGATGTGGGTCATCCCAAAAGTAATGTCGCAAGTCATAGAAATACTTTTTCTTTTGTTGGTATGTGAAGCTAGGTGGTATAAATTTAGCAACAATATAATTAGCATAATCAGCATACCATGGAGTGCTACGAGAAGTGCTTATGACATTTAATTGTTCATCAGGAAAGCAATCATCAATAGGTAGTGGGTCATCAAGAACATTCTCTAGCCTAGACAAGTTGTCTACAATGGGGTTCTCAGCTCCTATCAACAATATGTAAATCAAATTCTTGCAGCAGAAGAACCCATCTAATGAGTCTAGGTTTTGCATCCTTCTTTTCCATATGATATTTAATAGCAGCATGATCAGTGTGAATAGTTACTTTAGAATCAACAATATAAGGTCTAAACTTATCACAAGCAAACACAACTGCTAAAATTTCCTTTTCGGTAATAGCATAATTTCTTTGAGCACTGTCTAGAGTCTTACTAGCATAATGGATAACATTTAATTTCTTATCAACTCTTTGCCCTAGAACAGCACCTATAGCATAATCACTAGCATCACACATAATTTCAAAGGGTAAATTCCAATTAGGTGGCTGAACAACAGGTGTAGAGACTAATGCTTTCTTAAGTATTTCAAATGCTTCTACACAATCATCATCAAAGACAAATGGTACATCTTTTTGTAATAAATTAGTCAGAGGCCGAGAGATTTTTGAGAAGTCCTTAATGTACCTCCTATAAAATCCGGCTTGACCAAGGAAACTTCTTATACCTTTGATGTCCTTGGGACATGGCATCTTTTCAATAGCATCAACCTTGGCTTTATCAACTTCAATACCTCTTTCAGAAACTTTGTGCCCCAAGACAATACCTTCATTAACCATAAAGTGACACTTTTCCCAATTCAAGACAAGATTAGTTTCTTCACATCTCTGCAAAACTCGAGCAAGATTGCTGAAGCAATCATCAAAAGAGGAACCATAGACGAAAAAACCGTCCATGAAAACCTCACAAATTTTGTCGCAAAAGTTAGAGAATATAGCCATCATGCATCTTTGAAAGGTAGCAGGTGCATTACATAAACCGAAAGGCATACGTCTGTAAGCAAAAGTACCAAAAGGGCATCTAAAAGTAGTCTTTGATTGATCTTTAGCCGACACAGGTATTTGAGAAAAACCGGAATAACCATCTAGAAAGCAATAGTGTGTGTGTTTGCATAATATTTCTAGCATTGATCAATAAAAGGTAAGGGGTAATGATCTTTCTTAGTGGCCTTATTTAATTTGCGGAAATCAATTACCATCCTATAACCTGTGATGATTCTTTGCGGAATAAATTCATGTTTATCATTAGGGACAACAGTAATACCTCCCTTCTTAGGGACACAATGGACATGACTTACCCACTGACTATCAGCAACGGGATAAATTATACCTGCCTCTCGAAGCTTGAGTATTTTTTTCTTACCACTTCTTTCATTTTAGGATTCATACATCATTGAGGATCACGAACTAGTTTGGCATCAGCTTCCAAATTTATTTTATGTTGACATAGAGTGGGACTGATGCCCTTAAGATCATCCAGAGTATATCCAATAGCAGCACGGTGCTTCTTCAGAGTTTTCAATAATCTTTCTTCTTCATGCTCTAAGAGGTTAGCACTAATAATAACAGGGTATATTTTCTTTTCATCAAGATAAGCATATTTAAGATTATCAGGCAACGGTTTAAGCTCAAACACGGGATCACCCTTGGGTGGAGGAGGATCCCCTAGGATTTCAACAGGAAAATTGTGTTGCAGAATAGGTTCCTGTTTAAAGTTCATCTATTTCCCTTCTTTCATTCATGAACATATCATTTTCATGGTCTAGCAAATAGTGTTCTAAAGGATCACTAGGAGGTACAACAATAGAAGCAAGACCAATAATCTCATCTTTACTAGGCAATTCTTCCTCACGATGTTGTTTACTAAATTTAGAAAAATGAAACTCATGAACCATATCATCCAAGCCAATAGTAACAACATTATTTTTGCAGTCTATCTTAGCATTAACAGTATTCAAGAAGGGTCTACCAAATATAATGGGACAAAAGCTATCTTGTGGAGAACCAAGAACAAGAAAATCAGCGGGATATTTGGTTTTTCCACACAAGACTTCAACATCTCTAACAATTCCCATTGCAGATATAGTATCTCCATTGGCAAGTTTAATTGTAACATAAATATCTTCTAACTCAGCAGGTGCAATATCATGCATAATTTCTTTGTATAAGTCAATGGGTATAACACTAGCACTAGCACCCATATCACACAAGCCATGATAACAATGATCTCCTATTTTACTAGAAATAACAGGCACGCCTACCACAGGTCTATGTTTATCTCTATCACAAGGTTTAGCAATTCTAGAAGTTTCACCCTGGAATTGAATAACATGCCCATCAATATTATCAGACAAGAGATCTTTAACAATAGCAATATGAGGTTCTACTTCGACTTGCTCTGGAGGTGTATAAGTTCTAGTATTGCTTTTACGAACAACAATTGAAGCTTTAGCATGATCCTTCATTCTAATAGGGAAAGGTGGTTTCTCAACATAAGAAGTGGGAACAATGGGATCATTATAAGTGACAATTTTTTCTTCAACTTTAATAGGTGCAGCTACTTTTACTTCTATGGGAGGAAGATATTTAAACCACTTCTCCTTGGGTAGATCAACATAAGTAGCGAAAGATTCACAGAAAGAAGCTACTATCTCAGAGTCAAGTCCATATTTAGTGCTAAACTTACGGAAAATATCGGTATCCATAAAAGATTTAACACAATCAAACTTAGGTGTCATACCTGACTCCTTACCTTCGTCGAGGTCCCAATCTTCAGAGTCGCGTTTAATTCTATCCAATAAATTCCATCTGAATTCAATAGTCTTCATCATAAAAGAGCCAGCACAAGAAGTATCGAGCATGGTGCGATTGTTATCAGAAAGCCGAGCATAAAAACTTTGCATAATCACTTCTCTTGCGAGCTCATGATTGGGGAATGAATATAACATTGATTTAAGCCTCCCCAAGCTTGAGCGACGCTTTCTCCTTGGCGAGGCCAAAAATTATATATATAATTGCGATCACGATGAACAAGATGCATAGGGTAATACATTTGATGAAATTCCAATTTCAATCTTTTATAGTTCCATGATCTCATATCATCACATAGCCTGTACCATATCAATGCGTCTCCCTTCAAAGATAAAGGGAAGGCCTTCTTCTTAACAACATCATCGGGTATACCTGCAAGGTTAAATAGTCCACAAACATCATCCACATAGCGTAGATGTTCATCAGGATGCTTTGTTCCATCTCCTGTAAAAGTGTTAGCTAGCAGTGTTTCCATCAAACCCGAAGGAATCTCAAAAGGAGTTTCATTTTCAATAGGTTCAGTAGGTTGAGTAGGTTGAGGAGCAACTCTTTGCTCTACTGGACGGGGTTAAGATACCCCAAACAAGCCCCTCAGACAATTACTTTCCATAGTAAAAACTGACAGAAAATTTCAGCACATTAATAAATTTTTCCTTACCAAATTCCACCTACCAAAGGCGCTTCACTCCCCGGCAACGGCGCCAGAAAAGAGTCTTGATGACCCACAAGTATAGGGGATCTATCGGAGTCCTTTCGATAAGTAAGAGTGTCGAACCCAACGAGGAGCAGAAGGAAATGATAAGCGGTTTTCAGCAAGGTATTCTCTGCAAGTACTGAAATAAGTGGTAGTAGATAGTTTTGTGATAAGATAAATTGTAACAAGCAACAAGTAACAAAAGTAAAAAAAGTGCAGCAAGGTGGCTCAATCCTTTTTGTAGCAAAGTACAAGCCTGGACAAACTCTTATAATAGGAAAAGCGCTCCCAAGGACACATGGGAATATCGTCAAGCTAGTTTTCATCACGCTCATATGATTCGCGTTCGGTACTTTGATAATTTGATATGTGGGGGACCGGTGCTTGGGTACTACCCTTACTTGGACAAGCATCCCACTTATGATTAACCTCTATTGCAAGCATCCGCAACTAGAACAAAAGTATTAAGGTAGACCTAACCGTAGCATGAAACATATGGATCCAAATCAGCCCCTTACGAAGCAACACATAAACTAGGGTTTAAGCTTCTATCACTCTAGCAACCCATCATCTACTTATACTTCCCAATGCCTTCCTCTAGGCCCAAATAATGGTGATGTGTTATGTAGTCGACGTTCACATAACACCACTAGAGGCTAGACAACATACATCTCATCAAAATATCGAATGAATACCAAATTCACATGACTACTAATAGCAAGACTTCTCCCTTGTCCTCAGGAACAAACGTAATTACTCACAAAGCATATTCATGTTCATAATTAGAGGGGTAATAAAATGCATAAAGGATCTGAACATATGATCTTCCACCAAATAAACCAACTAGCATCAACTACAAGGAGTAATCAACACTACTAGCAACCTACTAGCACCAATCCCGGACTTGGAGACAAGAATTGGATACAAGAGATAAACTAGGGTTTGGAGATGAGATGGTGCTGGTGAAGATGTTGATGGAGATTGCCCTCTCTCGATGAGAGGAGTGTTGGTGATGACGATGGTGATGATTTCCCCCTCCCGGAGGGAATTGTCCCCGGCAGAACAGCTCTGCCAGAGCCCTAGATTTGTTCCGCCAAGGTTCCGCCTCGTGGAGGTGGAGTCTCATCCTGAAAGGTTCCCTCCTATTTTTTTTCACATCGAAAGACTTCATATAGGAGATGATGGGCGTCGGAGAGCCACTAGGGGGCCCACGACGTAGGGGGCGCGCCCAGGGGGGGCGCCCCCCACCCTCGTGAGCAGGGTGTGGGCCCCATGGCCTTCATCTTTGGCGATGATTTTCTTTATTTATTTTAAGGTGTTCCGTGGAGTTTCAGGACTTTTGGAGTTGTGTGGAATAGGCCTTCAATATTTGCTCATTTTCCAGCCCAGAATTCCAGCTGCCGGCATTCTCCCTCTTCACGTAAACCTTGTAAAATAAGAGAGAATAGCCATAAGTATTGTGACATAACGTGAAATAACAGCCCATAATGCAATAAATATTGTCACAAAAGCATGATGCAAAATGGATGTATCATATTCCACACTAATTAAATCAAAGTAGACTAAATTTGAAAATTGGGTCAGTCGATTTTTCAGAGCTTGCTGGAGTTCGCCGGTGCGAAGGAAGGGGCTCGGGTGGGGATGGTGGTTGTGGGGGGGCGATGGTGGGGCCTCGTCGAACGAAGAAAACTCGACGCGGGTGGGGGTGGGGGTGGGGGGTGGGGGTGGCGGAGGAACACAGGCGGTGGGGGCCGGTGGTCTGGATGGCGGCCCGTGCGGTGTTCTGTATGGGAAGAATCAGAGACGAGGAAGAAGAAGGGTTAGGAGACGTAGGATCTTCATCCAACCGCCTGAAATGGTCGACTGACCCAAATGACAAAAGTCACGCGACATGCATGCAGACATGCCTTTATATTTAGTACCATCATCGTACCTGCTTAGTACTACTCCTGAATCCATCAAGCTAAACAACGTGCCACTCATAATTCCAAACTTGTTGCTCAAATATGAATATGATATGATGTTGATATTACTAAAACAAATAGCTTTTAATTGGTCAGCTAATGTTCCTACTTTACTTTAGAAAAGCACGTGCACCACATATAGAGAGACAGCAGGGAGTTGCATTCTTAATGCGCTCTGGTTCATCATGTGTGGGCACTATGCAACGAACATTTTATTATCCAAAATCTGCTTGCTCTTCTTTAGCATGTTCCTCTTCCGTTCTTCTTTAATAAGTACTCTCTCCGTTCCTAAATACAAGTCTTTGTATAGATTCCACCATGGACTACATATGGAGAAAAATGAGTGAATCTACACTCTAAAATGTATCTGGATACTTCTGTATGTGATCCATAGTGGAAATCTCTACAAAGACTTATATTTTGGAATGGAGGGAGTATGATAGTAGTACATTATGTTCCTTGTAGTGAAGATGAGCAGGGACATTTGCAGTGTAGAGGTCTATACGGTCGGTTGTGATGGACACTTTGAACTCTTCGGGCCTCTTTGATTCGTTGGATTTTGTAAACATAGGAATAGGATTTGTAGTGGCCTGCCCACTTGAATCCTATAAGAATAGCAAGGAAATGCGGGGAGCTGTGTCACCTTTGAGAGTTACACCGTTATTAATAGTACCGCACATTCAGTTGAAGAGAGCTGGTATCCAAAGCCTTTCTAGCCGTACAGGCAATACTAGCACATATATTCCAGCAAGTTCCACTTTGCTAATTTTACTCTCATGCTTAAGGTTTTCCCGTTATATCTACACTATGATCTGTGTAGATGCTTTGTGTTGCACTAGAAGCAGTCCACTCTTGAAGCTAAACACTGCAATGACTTACAAAATTGGCACCAAGGCATTGAGTGCCATTCTAGATGCAATGAAACTCATATGCTCCCCACCTGTTGACTCTTGTTCAGAATATGGTCCTAATGACTCTTGTTCAAAATTGCCACATATAGAGAGACAACATGGAATTGCATTTCTTTGGGCGCTGTGATTCATCAGAAGTGGGCAACCAACATTGTATCCAATGAAGCGGAACCTCAAGAATATGCTTCCTCTTCTACTCTTTAACATGTTCCTCTTTTGTTATTTTGTATTTAGTACGTACAATATATTCCTTGTTAGGAAGGGGAGTAGGGACATCTACAGTCAACAACTGATAGAGCTGGCCTGTACGTGATCGATAGGCTTTCAATTACTAGCAGCAATACAACACTGTATTTTCAAGTCAGTTCCACTTTCCTGATTTATATATCGTGGTTATGGTGTACCCCTTTTATGTACACTATGATCTGCCTAGTTGCTGTGTGCTCTTGTTATAATTTTTTTGACTGGTTCACTAAAAAAATACACTTCCGTGATGATACGTGTTTGTCATAGTAGGTCATGTTTTTTGTCATGCATGTACATCCATGACAAATTTATGACAGAATCAAGATAGTCATACCTGTGCTGTCGTAGAAGTGTTCCATGACATTACTAAAATTATCATCACGGAAGTGTCCACTTCCATGACGATAAATCGCGCGTCACAGAAGTGCTTTCGTCAAGGGTGATTGACACGTGGCATCCACCGTAACGGAACACCGTTAAGCTATCGGGACAGGTTTTGGATCCGATAACCCGTTAACAGCCCCGACCAATGGGGATTTTCCACGTGTAAAATCATCATTGGCTGGAGGAAACATGTGTCGGCTCACTGTTGGGACAGATGTCATCCACTCATTGGACAGAAGGCGCCTATGATACATCGACACGTGACACGACCTAACAGAGGCCCATTCCTGTGAAAAGGTCGGCCCATTTGACTTGGTTAAAAGGTGGCGGGCCGGCCCATGTAAAGCCTGTGAACGGCATGTTCGCATATAGCCCATTTACAGCTCGCTAACCCAAGGCCCGTTACGCCCTATCCGAATTAGGCCCAGTAGCGTCATCTGGGCCACCCAATATGATTCCAGCCCGTTTTCACTTTTGGCACATGTATGGCCCATGACATCTTTCGGCCCATATAAGGCCCTATGTAACTCTTGGCCTATTAACGGCCCGTGGTGAAACTGGCACGGAATGAATAGTGTATTACTTTACACCCATTAACGGACCATGGTGAAACTGGCCCGTAATGACCAGTGTATCACTTTATACCCATTAAGGGCCCGTTATTCCATTGGGCCGTTTCTAGCCCATGTTATCTTTTGGCCTACTCAGAGCCCATTTATTCTAGGGCTCATTTCCAGCATTCGTTTACTTACGGCCCGTTACTGTCATTTTCTGCTTATGGGCCAAATTCAGCCCGTGGTTACATTTGGCCCGTTTGTGGTCCGTTAACACATTGGGTCGTTTTCATAGTGTCATGACATACGGCCTATTAACGATGGCCCATTATGGTCGGCCCATGAACGGACGATTCCAACTCTAGCCCGTTTACGACCATAATGTGGCCTGTTATTGGCCCATGTTTGGCCAATCGATCATACTGCCCGTATAAGGCCCATTGATGATACGGCCCGTAGAAGGCCCATTGTTTGTATGGCCCGTAGAAGGCCCATTGTTTCTATGGCCCGTAGAAGGCCCACTGTTTCTACGGCCCGTAGGAGGCCCAGTGTTACTACAGTAAATATTAGCACATGGTTATTGTGGCCTAGTTTTAAAAAATAGGTTATTGCAGCCACTAGCAAACCGCAGAAAAAGAACTGTAATGACTACAAGCAAACAAATAAACAACACAACAAGGAAATAAATAAGCAAGTAACTTACGCTAGGCTATCACGACTATCATACATATTACATCCACTGGGCATCAAAGTTCGCCACCAGTGCAAATAAACGCGCCGACAAAAGAATATACAAAACTGAGAGCACTTCAGAAGGCACTAGGCCTGGCCAGGTCGGCCCCCCCAAATAGCTGAAGAAGATGAATAGACCTCAGTTGTGTCAACGATAGATGCATCAACACTAGATTTAAGGCATGATGGTGCGCATGGCAGTCCTCTGACATCTTCATTTAATCTTTGACTTCAAGTCAGAGCTGAGCTGAAGAAAGCCTTTCCGCTTTAAGTTGAGACTGAAGAAGTCGAACTGATTGAGGCAGCGACTGCACAGAGGTTGTCTCACACCTGCTGGTAAGTAGCTTCAACTCACTGTCTTCATCAAGACAGGACCTTGGGGTCATCTGGCTGTCCTCAAGATGGTTTGGCTCACTATCTTCCCTAAAGTTCTGCCTGGCGTAAGAGATATGACTCTGAAAGAGAAACAAGGAGACACATAACAGGTTTCACAATTATATAAGCAATGTTCTGCATAAGGAACATGTTTTTACAACTACAATTTGAAACTGATAGTTGTTGCAAACATCCAATCAGATGTAAACAGTAAAGCAAACAGAAGTGGAGGCAATGATGCCTATCCAAATCTATACTAGAACAAAGTTTGAAGGCTTGAGAAGGATGAACTTACATTACATGTTAACACGGGCTAGACAAATCCCTTCTCCATGTTGATGGACAGATAATTCAATAAATTCCCCAAAGAAAATTCTTTATAAGCGTTGCCATTATTCTACATTTTGCAAAGAGTAAATATAGATCAAATAATATTGGAAGAAACGGAGGATAATGAAGCTCATGTGCAGACTGATGATACATAATCAAATAGCAATTAATTAAGTACATCGTTACAAGGCAAAAGGGAGAGAGGTACTGACAAGAGAAATGCAGAGCCCATTATTGTTTTGAGATCGTATGATCATTTGAGGAAGGAGATTCATCTGAAATTAGTTTTCATACAAGAGAGAAGGTAAGGCACAAGCAGAAATTTAGGAGTTCAAATTTTGAATTGATATCATAGACAGTACCTGACGCTAGGCTCCCAGCAGTTCTAACAGGGGTTTGGCCACTGGAGTAGGGGTAAAGTGTGGTACCGTTGGGCCTGTGTTTTCTGTGGCTACTGATCTATCTGATTTAACAGGTACCACTACCTTTTCCAAATACCTAGTTTGTACTCCTTGAGGATCTGCACTCACCCTCTTCCTTTTGGACATCTATCACGAAAGAACAACATTTGACTGGAAAAACATAGTGTACGACACATGGAATAGGTGTAGAAAAATGGATAGTTATGGCATATACTCATATATGATGCTTAAACTAAGCAGATGGTGTAACAAAGTAGAAGAAATGCAAGAGGTCAGATGCAAAATATGTGCGACCAATACAACCTTGCAATGTTAGAGCAAGCACCTTGGTGGGTGAATAAGATAGGCAATCCTCCACCATGCCAAGTTTGTTAGCCAGTGAATCGTTCCACAATATTCCTCTCGTGCGCCCATTCTCATATTCATTTTGATAATGTTCAATATCTGACATGCATGAAAACATAAAAACAAGTGAGATTTTCTTTGTAATGAAGAAGTGATTCTAATCCAATACTGCCTCCGTGTAAAGCCCTTTGTGCTATCTCTACAATTCTTTTAAAAGATGCCATGCATGCTGTAATTTGTTATGTGCATTAACATAATGTGGCCTAGTCCTCAAAATATGAGAGCTCCAGAAGTGATGACACTTCGCAGATGATAGCTTCAACATATATTAAAGAAGAACAAGTCGACCTGACCTGACAGATTCAAAATATACTAAGGGAGAACAACTAGACCCAACCAGTCGACCGCAAGAGAAGAGTATGATCTTAAAGAAGAGCAGAAGAGCAAGCAGATTGAAGATACTACAAGTGTTTCAATACAATGTCGGTTGGCCACCCATGATGAACCAAAGCGCACAGAGAAATACTATTCTTTCCGGTCTCTCCATATGTGGCCCACATGCATTTCGAAACTAAAGTAGGAACATTTAGCTAACCAATTAAACATCTCTCAGTTTTACTAATATTAGCAATAATATCATATATGAATTTGTACAACTAAGCTTGTTTAGCTCGATGGGTGGAGCAGTGCTATTACGACACGAACCACGTAGGCTGATTGTGGTCATCATAAAATGGGGAAAACATAAGCATGATCAGTACAGTGTTGACCGTGGCAGTGGGATGGCAGATCTGAAGCTGCAAACCGCGCAAAGGGTAGTTAGCAACCGATGTTTGCTTTGAAATAACAACTAAGATTTGGTATGGACAAGAAAGTACGGTCAACAAGTGACAAAGAAATGCAATTATGCTGTCTCTCTATATGTCACGACATGCATTTGGAAACTCAAGTGGGACCTTTAGCTAACCAATTAAATGTGCCGGTTAACTAATATCAGTATCATATCACAATCATATTTGAACAACTAAGCTTTCGAATTCTAAGTGTTGTGTTGTTTAGCTTGAAGGGTGGAGTAAGGCTAGTACGACAGAAAGCACCTACGGAGATCATAGTAGAGTAGATAAAAGGGGAAAACCCTAAGCATCAAGAGAAAAATCAGGAAAGTGGAACTAGCTGGACCAGTGGGTGGCGCACATGCTTTTCGAAACGAATATAGGAACATTAGGTGACCAATTAAATGTTCTCTATTTTAGTGATATGAGCATCATACCAGATTCGTATTTCAACACGTAAGCTTTGGGTTGAGGTCTTGAGGAGCAGTGCTAGCACGACACGAAGCACCTACGATGATGGTAGTGAATAAAAAGGGGGGAAACCATAAGCTTTACGAGTATAGTGCCCGTGCCATGGCAGATCTGAAGGTGCAAATCGGACAAAGCTACTTCACAACCAATGTTTGCTTTCAACTAGCCACTACGATTTGGTACGGACAAGAAAAGTACAGTAAACAAATTACGATCTATTTTCCGGGTGAGATCAATAACTTAAGCACATATGGAAGAGTACCACCTCTCTTGGGACGCCGTGTAGGCCTATGCTGATTCGTTGAGGGTGCTGCGGGTGCGATGGCTGTCGGCGGCGGGGAAGAAGACTTTAGATGGCAGACGGCCGGGTCGGGGGATATATCCTGTTGCCATGGACGAGGCGGTCCTAGGAGCGGCAACGACAAGGTGGACGACGGTGCCGATGAAGCGAGAGGAGGCGATGGGAGGATCCTGGTCCAGCGTCGTGGATGAGATACGTCCATCTCTTGTAGTGGACGATGGGGTAGGGGTAGCGGCTCCGGCAAGGTGGAGGATGGGGTGGCGGACGGAGGAGGCTGGCCGTAGTGCGGAGGTTGTCGTGCCGCTGATGGTGTATGAATGGGGAAATGGAGGGGAGGGGGGGCGATCTCAAACTTTGGGACGCGCTTCTCTGAAATGGGGGAAAGTTACGAACTTAAACCCTGTTTAAAATTTCAGACATCGGGTCGGTTGGGGATAGGACGGTAATCTCGCATCTCCCAAATATTTGCCGGTAACTATTTCGGGCGAGGAGAGGGTGTTTTGCCGCCCACGGTTGGCGCCCATGGTGTATGAACGGGGCTGATAGGTAGGGCGGTTGTGTCACGTCTGATGGAAGTTACACATCTGCCCCTATTTAAAATATTAGCCTACATCGATTTCGGACGAGGAGAGTTTGTTTTGCCGCCCACCGTGTATGAATGGGGTAATGGAGGAAGCGACACATGTCTTTCGGATGAGCTTGAATCCAAATGTGTTTTTCCGCCCACGTTTGGCACCCACCGTGTCTGAATGGGCTCAGGGGCCGTCGTGTCACGTCTGATTGAAGTTACAAGTCTACCCCTATCGACAGCAGTGTAAATCCGGTCGATAAGGATGTCAAGTGTTAGGGGTAGACAGTAATTTCCATCTCGCAAACACTTGCTTCGGGCAGCCCACAAATTATAGTGGGTGTTTAGCCGCTTTGTTCAAAACTTGGGACAATTAGCATTCACGTTTGACCTGGGACCTGGCAAACTAAATTCAAATCCAGTTTGTATTCGATTACGAATATACACTGATAATTATACGTTTTGTTATTTATTTCTTCAAAAACCACAACAAAGATTTATTCCACCTTTATATATGATTATGATTTAGAAATACCGTGATCTTTGAATTCAGTAGGTTCGATACACTCTGATTCAAACAGTTATTTCATCCAATATAATATGCTCACACGAAAAACAGTTCACCTTATGTCAATCATACAAGTACCGAGGATTACCTCGCCTAAAAAATTCAGATCATTACAACACATGGACAACAAGGAATTCCGGACAACATAGGGGGTCTTGCAACATAATCCATTTAGAGCCATGACACAACATGCAAGTACAATAATCTAATGACAATTTCAACTGGAATCTAAAGAAGAACCGGGATTACCTTGGGCTTCAGATAGCAGAAATAGCAGGACCTCCTCCGTCTTCAAATGCAACATTCTTACTTCCTCCAATTCTTGGGTTGCTTGCATAATGTGTGCCGCTAATTCCGTAATTTCCAGCCTCAAGATAAAGATTACCTCATTCATGGCAGCCACACCATCTCTTTCTGCCTCTAGTAGAGCCTCAAGCACTACAATATCTGTGCTCATACTGCTCTCCGGCGGTGTTGCCTCTGAACTACTACCATCTGGTAACATGGATGGCGCACTGCTTCCACAAATAGATTCTGGGGTTGTACATTGTGTCCTAGTGTGAACGGCATCCTGAAAGGTTTTCGCTGGACATAAGTAAGAGATAGTTATCGTATGATCCAGGCAGTAAGCTTACATGGTAAACGACGGACGAATTATTGCCGAGCATGGCAAACGATATTTAAATGGTTCAAAGCAGCATCAGTCGAAAAGAAATTAAAATGGTAAGATGAAAGTTGAAAGGGAGTGTACAACCGCTATATTTAAGTTGCCAAGGCATCTAAGCAGTTGAAATAATTTGAGAAAGCACTTAACAGTGTGGCCTCATATAAACTACGAACATAGTCTTGTGATAAAGTTGGGAGGAAAAGTTAAGGACTCAAATGAAATAGGCATGCATTTCTTTACGATAGTATAGCAGGCACTGCTGACATATTATCCAACTCAGGTATAACGTAACAACAAACAAGCATTCGAATCAAGCAATACAGCAAAGCAGACAACAGAACTATTTGTAATTCGGTAGGATTACACGTTGAGGGCACAAGCTAAGAAAGAAGCCCACTCGCATTACATTTAACATGTACTAAAATACACTGGCTTACCATATGTTGTTGTGAAGCCTAGTTGCTATTGCAATGTTCTTTGAAGATATCGTCAGCATCCCGTGGTTGCAAATCTAGTTGTTGTAGTTTATTCTACACCATCTATTTAGGTAAAATTAATTTTAATCGCATGCACTGGTCCGAATTGATCATCAATAGTTCATCTAAACTAATGAAAGAAGGGTGTGTGCATACACGACAATATATCTGCTTCCCTCTATTTTTATGCTTATTCGAGGTGCCAGCACCGAAAGAACAAATATTTTGCTTGATGGGGTTGGCAGATCCATAATTAATAGAAGCATCAAATTAGTCATGCAACTTGGGAAGATCAAGAACACACAAACAAGTAATGAACAGAGGCTCGGAGCAGTGATGTAATAGCTAGCATCAGAAAATGTAGGGTAAAACGAACAAAAAGCAGCGGAATCACATGCTAGTTTGCTGATGTGTAATTGAGCATAGAGAACATTAAGCAGTCTGATGGAACCAACAGGTGGCATCAGAACAAAACTAAAGCATATTAACTATATGTGCACTAGTATGTAATTTCACACATGTAACATGTTCACTGCCAGAAGTATGGCCCTACAGGTGCAAGCAGAATAACGCGTCTCATGAAAAACTGAATGATGCCTTGAAGAAATTCAAAGGTGTGGTGCTTATGCTAGGAAAGTGAACGTAGGCGCCGGCCGTTGGATAATAGTACCTGATTCTTGACAGCGTATGGGTATCGTTGTCATACTTGATAGCTAAGGATCATCGATGGTGCTCGTGTTGCGGTTTAGTTTGGGCCAGCTATCGCCTTCGCTGAAGCTGCTCCGGTGCTACGGTTGCGGCGCCTGTCGACGTACAAGAAAGCTCATCTGTGGTAAGTGAACAGTTGCACGATAAAGAGAAAAACCTAAGGAGTACAAATCGAAATAACCTGATGAGGTTGCGAGATCGGTAAAGCAGGGCCGATGGAGTTGAATATGGCATCCGTGGAGCGAGTCCGGTGTAGTGGACGAAGGCTTCGGCGGGCACGTTGTATAGTGCTTTCGGTGAGGCGGATCTGTTGCGTCGGACGAGGGCTTGTATGAAGGGCCAGCAAAGGGGCGGACGAGGGAGTCAGTGAAGGGCCTACGCTGTGGTGGAGGGAGCCGGTTAAGCAGATCCGGTGCGGTGGACCATGATGGCAGTCAAGGAGATCTGGAGTGGTGGACAAGCCAGTCGCTGAAGCGGCTCCGGTGAAGTGGTGAGTTGGCAGTTGGGGGTTCCAAGGTGCGGAAGGTAGATCCGACGGGGTGTGAGGTCCACCGCTGCAGCGGAGGACTAGATTCGGCGGCTTGCCATGATTGGGGGGTCGGGGAGGGGAAGGGGAGGGGCTCTGGGGAAGAATGTTGGGGGCAAAGAGGGGAAAACAGTGGAGTTACCAAAGCAGCCCTTTTCCGTTCATGTGGTAGGGGTAAAATAGGAATATCGCAGGGCTGAACTTTCGGGCGCGTGATATTTCGATGTGAGCGGGAAGTTTGAAAGCTTTTGGCACCTAAAATTATAAGTATTGTGCTCTCGTACGGCCGACTATGATATCATGGTAGACAATTTGTTTGTTTTGCTCGCAAAAAAAGTGCAAATTTTGAAAATCAATGTCTCCAACTCGAACTTAGATTGTCCATTCAATTCAAATATGGATCATTGAGCTACTACAAGCAAATACCATCATACGGTCCAATTAAAATGAAATTCCAAATGTATTTATCCTAAATATGATGACAAAAGCAAAATGTGTATGTGTATGAATAAAGTGGATGATTATAAAGTTTGAACATGCCCGTATGTGTATATCTCTAGGTTTGATATATGAATTTGAGATCACGAAATCCCGGCTTAAAAAATGTACCTCCATTTAAATGAATTACAAAAGCTAATGATGGAGTCGAATTCCAAAATTCCAATCTTAGGTTTGTAATTCTGTTACAACAAGGTATATCACGCATGTTCAAAAGTATCTGTCAGGACCCCGATCCTGAGTCACACCGATCTAGCATGTAACACATCATATCACTTTGCGGCCTCACGCACGGTATTCCCATGGGTGCCACCTTACCTGGCCCGGGACCGTTTGCGCCTTTTGGCTCAAGTATATGATAGTGCCGCTAGCATCCATATGACAAAGAACCCGGGCTGACATGGCTAGTCGTGAACCCAAAGTGGCACTAACTTACAGGGACAGGCATACATGACCCAACAACGAATGTGTCGGTCATCAGCGAGTGAATCCGGGTTGTAGCAACTGGGTTAGCAGGACTCCGGTAAACCGGGCTGTAGCAGGCTAACAGGATTCCAGTATTCATCGCGTGACATTTCCCCGAAGGGACAGACATAGGAACGAAGAAGGACACATGCCGGCCAGCCTAAGTGTTCCGGAGCAGTAGCAAGCTACCATGGCTCAGTGGAAACACTAGGAGACATTTCCTGGTAAGATAGGCTACTAAGGATAACAACTAGATAGTCAGATCCCACACATACCAACCATTTCAATAACATACACACAATATGCTTGATATGTGCAAATACAACATGGCATCACAACATGACTCTACAACTCAAGTATTTATTCAATAGGCTCCGAGGAGCGAGATATTACAAACATGGGTCTCATGACCCAACATTCAGAGCATACAAGTCAAAACACAAATGGAAGCTTAACATGTCTGAGTACATACATCTACAAAAGAAAAAGGCTGAGAAGCCTGAGTGTCTATCAGATCCTGCCGAGGGCACAAGATCGTAGCTGAGGTAACAAGCTAAACGTCGAAGTCCATGTGGAACTACTAGCGAGACTGAAGTCTCTCTGCAAAAACATAAATTAAGCAACGTGAGTACAAATGTACCCAGCAAGACTTACATCAGATCTAACTACATATGCATCATTATCAACAAAGGGGATGGTGGGGTTTAACTGTAGCAAGCCAGCTTTGACTCGGTGGCTATCCTGAACTACGACTGGAAGTAACTCTTTTGAGGTGGCGCACACGAGTCCACACATTCACCATATCAATACACCACTATGGATCCGCTCCCGTCTCCCTACGAGAAAGCCATCCATAGCACTCACGCTTATCTTGCGTATTTTAGAGTATCCACTTTCACTTGTCTATGAACTGTACAGGCAACCCAGAAGTCCTTTACCGCGGACACGGCTATTCGAATAGATAATGTTAACCCTGCAGGGGTGTACTTCTTCACACACGCTCTCACCACTTACCGCCGTTTACACGACATGTACTCGGCAACCTTCAAGCGGAAGCCTAGCGAGGGTGTCGGCCACGACCTGACTAACCACACAAGTCTCTCGTCCAGGTTTATCGCCTATTCGGGTTCCATCCGCAAGGAGATCCGGCCGGGGTGTCGCTCACGGCCCCAAATGATGTGAGCAGGGTTCCCAAGCCCACCATCCGGGTGGATCTACGCTTGGTACACCGTGCCATGGTGCCTAGTCTGTCCAAAGCCCACCTGTACCGGGTGCCACTTGGTAGACTACTAACACTACCTACAAACACCAGAAACTAGTTGCAACTCCTAGACAGAGATCAAGTTGATTAATAAGTCGAGAGAGTCAATTAAGGATCCCAATGTGTGGTAGTAGCTGTTCATGGATCACAAAAACAGAACTCAGTTCCTGAGGACGGCTGCAATGAGACAACCCACCATGTACTCCTACATGGCCTCTCACCGCTACCTTTACCAAATCATGTTCACACACTTAGCTCTCAACAGTAGGACATGTTCACCACATTCCAATTCATCCCCGATGAATCAGACTTGACACAACTCTAAGCAATAGTAGGCATGACAAACAAGCATGAATGAGTAGGCACATCAGGGCTCAAACAACTCCTACTCATGCTAGTGGGTTTCATCTAGTTACTGTGGCAATGATAGGTCATGCAGAGGAAAGGGGTTCAACTACCGTAGCATGTAACAGTTGAATCGTTGTTGTCCTAATGCAGTAAAAGAGAGCAGGAGCGAGAGAGTGGGATTGTATCTGAATGAACAAGGGGGTTTTGCTTGCCTGGCACTTCTGAAGATAGAATAGTTCTTCATCGGTGTCATCGATCACATCGTCGGTACACGTCTATCGAGAGGGGACAATACCGGCAAACAAAGAAGAACACAATCAATGCAATGCAACAATATGATGCATGATCATGACATGGCAATATGCTGTGGTTTGTGCTAATGCAACTAAAACTAGACTAAATGAAGTTGGTTTGAATCCAAGATTCAAATTCAAACTCCACATGTGGTTATTTAAATGCCATTTAATTGAATTGTCCTAAACAATAGTCATAAGTTGTTCTAACATGCATGAAAATGGTACAGATTGATAGATTGGATTTTTCTGATAATTTTTCGTATATAATTTATTTCATTTGGAGTTACAGTTGAATTTATATGATTTTTAGAAGTTTTGGATATTTTCTGAAATAAATAAATCATTACTGATTTATTTAAAACTCCAGAAAACATTTACTGCGTCACCATGACGTATTAGTGATGTCAGCAGGTCAATGGGCGGACTAGGTCAAACCTGACCAGTGGATCCCGCCTGTCAGTGTCATTAGTCTAACTAATTAAATTAGTACTAACCCTAGATTAATTAGCAGTGCTAGGACCCACCTGTCATTGAGCCGGGGGGTCAAACTGGGCCCCACCCATGGTCAAACAGGGTCAGTGGAGTCAAACTCGCCGGCGAGGCCCGAGACGGCGGCGCGGCTTGGAAATCCCCCACGGGTGTCCAAATGGGCGGCGGAGAGGCTCTACGGGTGCAGCGCGACGAGGCGAGTCTAACAGGGCAAGCGGGAGCAGTTGGGGTGGACCGAGCTCGTCGGAAGCGAGCTCGCGGCGGCGGCCGGAGTTCGGACAACAGCGGGTTAGGCGATGCAGGGCGCCAGGGGAGGCGTTGGTGTGTGCTACGTGCTCCTGGTGAGGTGTGGAGCACGGTGGTGTTCCCGGCTTCGAGCCATAGTGGCTCTGGCCATGACGACGACGAGGCACGATGGCGGCGAGCTTCGGCCATGTTGGAAGACGGAGCTACGGGACAGAAACGGAGGGGGCGAGCAAGGGGAAAGAATCAGGAGCTCACAGGGAGTCGTATGGCGGTCTCAGCGGGCTCGGGGAAGGGCTGGAGACGAGGTGCGGTCACCGGCGATCTCGGATGCCCGAGGAGGAAGACGAGGGCGAAGACGGCTCCACAGGGCGTCCGGGCTCATGCAGCTCGTTGAAGAGGAAGAATACGTCGACGCAGACCTCGGGGACGGGTCGAAGGGGCATGGCGACGGTGGTGAGCGCGCGGACGGCGAGCAGCGGCTGCGGTTGCGCTCGGGTGGGTGCGCGCGAGAGGGACAGGGGAGGGGATGAGCACGGGGGGAGGAGTGAGAGGGCCCCGGGGGTGCGTGGCGCTGCGGGAGACGTCCAGGGAGGGGAGGAGGCAGCCAGGCAGGGAGGAGCTGGCCTCCTCGGCCGCGTGCGTGTGAGCACGCAGCTGCTCCTACTGGCAGGAGGAAGACGACAGGGAAGGAGGCGGTGGTGGGCTGGGCCAGTTGGCTGGGCTGCCAGCTGGGCCGGCCAGGTGGGCTGCATAGTAGGTAGGTCCAGGTAAGTTTGCTCTGTTTTATTTCCTGTTTTCTATTTTCTATAAAATTTAGGGCTTTTCTAAAAATACTAAAACGTTTCCAAATATCCTGCAAATAATTGTGGGCTCTGTTGGGATTATTCCTAACAGCCCACACTTAAGTTCAGAATTAATTGAGCACATTAAATAATATATAGCATTTAAATGCCCAATTGCAAATACTATATGATTTAATTCAGTGACCAAATATGTCCTGCAAAAATATAAACCATTTTTGGTAGATGCTTACACCTCAAACCAGAAGTGTTGAACATTTTAGAGGGCATTTTGAGTTCAATGAAAAAGATTTTATTTTGACCTTAGTTGAATTCATTTGGTGCTAGGGTTTAAGCATCCCCATTTCAAGTTCATTTGAAAAAAAATAAACATGATGCACACATGAAGGGCTAGCCTACTGCAGACCAGGACCAGGGATGTGACAGTATCGTTATCTCATAGTACAAACTGTGAAACAAATGGATCAACCATGAGTGCACAATATCTCAATTACTCTAAAGTCCCTCAAATATAGACACCTCACTCTCTATCTGAAGTCAACACCCCCCCCACCACCACACACACACACACATAGAGAAGTCATTCTCTCCCCCAAACACCAACACAGGAGCACATTAACACCCCTCTCTCTTGTAAAGTCCAGATGCCAACATAGGTCCCTATCAGTTTGTCTCTCGGGCATGCACACATCTCTTCCCTCACTCTCTAGCTGTCCCGCTATGTCTCTTACCCAAGCACACACACTATGTAGAGTGTATATTTCCCATAAACACAAAACGTCTCCCCCAAATGTCTATCTCCCTAGTAATGTGGTTCTCGCGCACTCACCTCACACACCACCCCCACTGCAAACAAGCACACTTTGTCTCCTTGTGCACCACTCTCCTCTTTCTATCTCTCCCACATGCGGACCCGCCCGAGCTCCTTCCCTGCATACATATATGTCGTGACTCTTTGCATAGCTCCCTAATGTATAATTGTTCTCGATTTCGCACGTTGTTATGTACACCTTCTATTCTATATCTCTCATGAAGTCCCTATCACACACACACGATGACTCGCTTCCCTTGCATCTCCGTTCATAGGCTAATTTCGGACAACATCAACATTGTCTCCCTATCTATACGCCATTTATGGACACAAACGACCCCTCTCGCCCCCTCTCTTCCTCTCTCTCTCTCCGTCGCTAGCTCTCTCTTTCTCTCGCTCTCACACCCCTCCCCCCCACACACACTCGATGTCTCTTCCAAATAGTTTGCTCCCCCAGCCCGCACCCGTGCTATCCTTCTACTACACATGTCACACCATTCCCCCTTCCCTTATACTAGGTTTACATCATCAGTGGTCTCTCTACTCCACGTACACTCTCTCCCTCTCACACACAAACGCGTGCATAAACACACGCAAACACGCGCAAACACCCATTTATTTGGATCCTCATCTCTCCCCATGTACGCATGTATATCTCACACACTCACTCTCTAATTATGTATATGTGTCTCCACTTTACACAACACAAAACCCCATGTTCATGTCTCTCTCTATCCTCCACACACATAGACACAAAGAATCTGTTATCATTGCCTCAGTCTCTAACATATCACACACGCACACTGTCTCTCTCTCTCTCTTGCAAACACGCTCATCAAGGGTTTCCCCGTGAATAACTTACCGTCTATTCATCAACAGTCGTGGCAGTACAACGAACACAAGACGTGAAAAAGAATAAATCTACATGTGCTTAGACCACCTAGTATGACTACTAGGACTAGAGCAAGCCAAAAAGCGCGCTGCCGTCACCCCCTCCTTGTCGGCGACGAGAAAATCTTTGTTTTACACAGTCGAGAAGTCATTGTGCTAAGGCCCCACATGCCGAGGCGTTGAATAGAATGTAAATGCTAGTTTACGAAATCAAGTATCGATAATACGTTTGTATCTCCATACTTATATTTCTTTTCTTATAAAAAACCGAGGTGGTGATGATGGTACGTGTGCCATCTTGCAATATAGACCGTCCAATCTATATCTGACAGATGGAAATTAAACTAAAAGATACCCGCACCCCTCTCCACATTTGCAGACAAGGCCTTCCCTCGTTCATCCCTATCTCCAACAAATCTCATTGTTGAGCAAAAGAACGGAAGCCTCTGGAACATACTGGCCTGGTGGCCGCTGCCGGCGTCGTCAATCCCCATGCCTCCGCTCAGTCCGACCACCAACCACCACCACACCCCACTCCTCTTCACCTTATCTCATATTTCTCGAGATATCCGTAGTTTTTACACATGTGGTTACTCCCGCAAGGGTCAATCACAATAAGTGTTTTATAAAAAAACGCATCTTGATGTTCCGTGCAATGCACGGATCTTGCTAGTAATCCTACACAAGACTAAGTTGGTGATACTGGTGTGTCTGCCATCCGTCGTTTCTGACCATTAGATCTACATCTAACGATTGTGAGGTAAGTTGTTGCCTTTTCTCACCAACATCCCACTTGTCTACCAATTTGCAGAAAAACCCATAATTAGTATCTTAAAACCAACCACATCCCTCCCTAACCTCACCAAAGCAGCCCAAGGAATATATTCTAATTGAAACATATGTATATCAAAATTAGAGTGTTTTGTACCAACTTTGTGAATAAGTATTATTTTAATTATGATTCATTGCAAGGGACATGAACATTGCTAGTATTTCCAACCATGCATTTTTTTCCTAGTATTCCATAGTTTCGAGTTTTCCATCAAGATATTAGTCACTCATGGTTGATATTTACTTTCAATCATGTACACATATGCACTATGTAACTAGCCTTGCTTATTGGCTTCCAAAGCTTAACTTTCACTCCTACTTACAATATGTAGAGTATTTAACAAAAAACTACCACTTTCAACCAGCCCTAGGAAGAATCTATTGTACAAAAAATAGCAAAAACATACCAAAAATTTCTTAATCCATGCCAAAAACTACTACCTAGTACTCCTACCGATTAGGTTTGTTTAAACCCATTTATGACAGGGTTGGCCCACACGTCCTTGCTGACGAGGCAGCTTAAACCAACACATTTTATTTTACCGTTGACACGAGGGACCCACATCTGACCTTCTATCATGTTATTCCCCCTCAAATCATTATTTTTCCTGAACATTACTTCAAACAGTACTGATGCGTGTTCGACGGTGGCGCCGGTGATGAGCCAGTTGGCAGCCGCTCCGCCAGACGGGCCGGACACCGTGCTGACCTCTGCGCGGGTTGGCAGGCTGGCCCGAGCGTGACTCACGAGTGAGCAAGCCGTCGTGCTGGCCTTCGCTCAAGCCAGATGGCTGGCCTGAGCGCGGCACGCGCGAGCAAGTTGCCGCGCTGCCGTGCCAATCTAGCTAACAAACCTTGGAGACAAGCAGCTGGATGGAGCTATCTTGGCTAGCTAGCGGTCGCAAGCGCCGGACAGAGCTGGCATTCGGGCTGCCGCAACATGGGCTCCGCACCGCCGGCGGTTTTGACCTCGCCTTCTGCTGGCGGCGGTAGCTGCGTCCCATGGCCGAGGATGACTAGGTGGACGGGCCGGAGGTAGGAGGTCACTCGAGGATTTTTGTTGGTAAGAGCATGTACTCCCTCCGTCTAGGTGAGTAAGTCATTTTAGGTTGTTGAAAGCACAAGTGCTCCCTAGGTGGTTTTGGTAATTTATGTCAACATATCTCTTGTTGGACTAACACATTTATCTAGTATGTTTCAGATAAGTTCAACAATGGAGTGGCATGGACTAAAAGATGTGGGAACTCCTTCAAGATGCTGAGGACAAAGGATTGGCTCAAGCTTCAAGCTCAAGACTCTCCATTTTACATTTTAGTGATCTAAGATCACATTGAGTCTATAGGAAAAGCCAATACTATCAAGAAGGGATGTGGTGTTGCTTAATGAGTTTCTTGCTCCATAGTGCTTAGTGATATGCTCCAAAACCCTCAACTACTTTCCCACTTCCACACATATGTCCTAAACATAAAGTCAAACTCAGCCCCACCAATTCTTTCTATCCGGCGCCACCGAGTTCAGATGTCATAGCCACTGCCATAAACCCTAGGCAAATCGGTCTCACCGATAGGGATCTCGGTCTCACGGAGATGGGATTGTAATCTCTCTGTGTATGTCCATTACCAAAATCGATCTCACCGAGTCTGAGCAATCGGTACTACCGAGATTACAATGCAAACTCTCTGGTCAACTTATTACCAAAATCGGTCCCACCGAGTTTGAGTAATCGGTCCCATCGAGTTTTCCTGACCAACTCTCTGGTTAGCTAATTACCAAAATCGGTCTCACCGAGTTTGTGTAATCGGTCTCACCGAGATTACGTTATGCCCTAACCCTAACCATATCAGTCCCACCGAAAACCCTACTAAATCGGTCCAACCGAGTCTGTTGAATCGGTTCCACCGAGTTTGGTAAATTGTGTGTAACGGTTAGATTTTGTGTGGAGGCTATATATACCCCTCCACCTCCTCTTCATTCGTGGAGAAAGCCATCGGAACAAACCTACACTTCCAGCATCCTATTTCTAAGAGAGAACTACCTACTCATGTGTTGAGGCCAAAATATTCCATTCCTACCATATGAATCTTGATCTCTAGCCTTCCCCAAGTTGCTTTCCACTCAAATCTTCTTTCCACCAGATCCAAATCCTATGAGAGAGAGTTGAGTGTTGGGGAGACTATCATTTGAAGCACAAGAGCAAGGAGTTCATCATCAATGCACCATTTGTTACTTCTTGGAGAGTGGTGTCTCCTAGATTGGCTAGGTGTCACTTGGGAGCCTCCGACAAGATTGTGGAGTTGAACCAAGGAGTTTGTAAGGGCAAGGAGATCGCCTACTTCGTGAAGATCTACCGCTAGTGAGGCAAGTCCTTCGTGGGCGACGACCATGGTGGGATAGACAAGGTTGCTTCTTCGTGGACCCTTCTTGGGTGGAGCCCTCCGTGGACTCGCATAACTGTTACCCTTCGTGGGTTGAAGTCTCCATCAACGTGTATGTACTATAGCACCACCTATCGGAACCACGACAAAAACATCTGTGTCTCCAATTGTGTTTGAATCCTCCAAAACCCTTCCCTTTACATTCTTGCAAGTTCCATGCTTTACTTTCCGCAGCTCATATACTCTTTGCATGCTTGCTTGCTATATGTTGTGAATGTTAAACTTGTGCCTAAACTCCACTTAAACTTAAAGAAGTTAAAAACTGCAACTTTGGTACTTAGTGTCTAACCCCCCCCCCCCTCTAGACACCTCTTCTCAGGGTCCTACAGTTGTGCACCGTGACCAAGGAGGAGGGGAAAACAAGAAAACTTAATGTTCATTTGCTAATTAATAGCATTGCATGCAATGAACTAACCACTGCATGTCAAGTTTGGTAGTCTCAAGTCATTAAAAGCATGCACACCTTACTTCTCTTATTGGTTGATATGTCAAGAAACAAGAAATTTGGTAGAATTTAATGCACCGCGCCTAAGTGTTTTGGGATTATTTGGTTTTCGTAAGATGACTTACACACCTAGACGGAGGGAGTACAATGGTTGATCAGGTAGTCTTATCTTAAGTCTGCCACGTATGCAAGTGGTAGTAGTTTCTTGCATTATTAGGGGTTTCTTGTAAGGAACAATGTACGTACTACTAGCAACAAAAGGCGATTCTAGGTTGCGTTGTACTCCAACGAGTACTACTAGTGGTCGCGGGAGTGTATACCTCGTTTTGTGGGTTCGATCCCGGCCGAACACACGGCAACCTTTTTTTAAAGAATAGTACTACTCCCTCCGTCTAGGTGTGTAAGTCATCTTATGAAAACCAAATAATCCCAAAACACTTAGGCGCGGTGCATTAAATTCTACATCGTTTCTTGTTTCTTGACATATCAACCAATAAGAGATGTGGGGTGTGCATGCTCTTAATGACTTGAGACTACCAAACACGACATGCAGTGGTTAGTTCATTGCATGCAATGCTATTAATTAGCAAATGAATATTAAGTTCTCTCGTTTTCCCCTCCTCCTTGGTCACGGTGCACAACCTAAGATGACTTACTCGCCTAGACAGAGGGAGTACTACATTTCTCTGTGAGCCATATTTTACACGGGTAGTTTGAGTTTTGAAGTCGAATGGACGTGCGGCCCCACAATCTGGGTGCACTGGACAGCCTAGCCACGTGAACGGGTTTTCCTTCCCAGCATCCGGTGGCTCACGTGCTCGCCCTAGCCGCACCTCGCTTGCAGCTTCCTCATCAGCTAGTAGCATATTTAAACTAGCGCCTCCCAATTGAGCATGAGGAGCCAGAAAAGCCTAGCTGGGCATTGGGAACTGTGCAATGTGGCTCCGTACGTAAAGTGCTCTACTACTACTCTGTAGCTTGTGGCGTTGCACGCATGGACTTCACTCCATTATCGTCTCTACTATAAAAGAAATTACTATTTACGTCTTTTTTTAAACGGAGGCAAAAGCTTTGCTTCATCTCATTCATAAAGAAGGAACTACTACTAACAAAGTTCGACGAGATCCATTACAACTCCACAAATGGAAGCGAAAAGCCTAGACTCGCTGTATCAAATAACTCAAATGTTCTGACCCTGCAGTAACTATCGCTGATAAACAGGCTGCTAGTGTGTGCGTGAGAGGAGCGGCTGAGTATAGCACCGAGAGTACCCACTAGGCCACTACGCAGGTGTACTTCCCCTGCATTGATAGTACAACGATGGTTCTAGAGAATAGTAGTACCCTCCACTTCCAACTGTAGCTCCTTGGCCCTAAGATTCAAGAGTTCAAAACTGGTGCACTATACTATACTAGACTAGAAGTACAATACATCACACTACTAGTTGAGAAAAGTAGTATTGGTACTGCTACAGTACGAGTACGTACTCCTCCGTCACATAATATAAGACATTTTTTGACACTAGTTGGCGTGTACAAAAAATGGCAAAAACATACCCAAAATTTCTTAATCCGCGCCAAAAACTACTACCTAGTGCCAAAAATTTCTTAATAGTGCTATTATTTATAGTATAATGCAATCCCATAACGTTCCATAATGCTAGTACTAGTAGTAAATAATAGCCTCACCCCTTCACTGAGGAACGATCTACAGTTGGAAAGGGACGAGGCCCTGCTGTTACTACGCTCTTATCTCCTCCTTGCCGGTTCCCCTCCCCCCGAAGAGAAGGCAGTTCGTCGCTGCTCCCATGGATTCGCCAGGCGGTCCTCCTACTCGTTGGGGCTGGGAGACCTTGGACGACGATCCTCTAGGAGAAATCGCACGCCGCTCCGACGTCCTCACCGTCGCAAGACTCGGTGCTTCCTGCACCAACTTTTTCAAGATGCTGATTAAACAGGCTTGGGAAAAGGCCATGCTTGTTGGTCTTCCATGCGTCCTCGAGGAGAAGGTTCTTCTATGGGACAATCCTTCGAACAGTCAACCGCTCCCTGGCCATTGTTGCACGTTGACTCCGCTAGAGTTGCCGACGTCGAGAGGTAGTCAGATTTTGTCCGATGAGCAGGTCAGTAATGGAGTTTGATCATGTAGTACTTAGTAATTCCATTTCCATCCCGTAATTTCTCCGCTGCCCACCGTCTTATATATAGGTCTGGGTCGGTGAAAACGAAGATTGGCTTGCATACCTCCGGCCGGATACCACCATCATTTTGCACAACATCCACAGCAGTGTGGCCGTTCTGGTAGACCCCTTCTCCACCATTGGGATCGGCCTTCCGTACTGGCTGGGCTTGAATACGTATGATGATGCCTACATGAGATTGAAGAAGATAGCAATTGCGGACCCGCCGACAAAGCGATGCGGCTACGACGATTACTATCTCATCACGGTGTTCGACATAAGGATTGCCATCAATGCAAGACGCAATAACGGCAGAGGCTGGTGCATGTTGGCGACAGCAGATTTGTACCCCTACACATTCGAAGACGCCGTGCGCCATCTAGGCCGCATCTTCGCGGTGACAAGCCAGGGGACTTGTTTCATCTGGTTGCCATCCTACGGTACGGGAGATTACAAATGGAATGCACAAACCATCATTTGCATCCCTAACGGTACTCCATTATTTTGCAGGGACCAGTCATCCCCCGATCAAAATAAGATCGCCGATCCTAGATGTGCATTTGCATCCGCGATTCGGTCTAACCTGGAACCTTGTAGCTGACTTTGGCATATTGGGATCAACTATCTTAGCAGTCGTTACCCATGGTACCACTGATGTGCAACATGGTCACAGAATCTACCACGGTCGGACTGTCACCATCTACCCAGGTATTCCATTTTTTAACCCTCTCACCTTCTCTTTCATTGTTGTACTAGTAGTATACTTAGTACTACCTCCGTCCTGGTTTATAGGTCCCCTTTGTAGTTTGTGTCAAATTTTGACTAAAGATTTAACTAACAAAATGTTAATGCATGTCAAGAAAAATTATCTCATTGATTCGTATTTGAACATAGTTTTCAAAAATATAATGTTTGGTGACATGCGTGAACATTTTGTTAGTTTAATCTATGGTCAAAATTTGGCACGAAACACAATGGGGACCAATAAATCCGGACGGAGGTAGTAGTACTAGTAGGAGTACTTTTTACCTTGGAGGATGTGTATAGCTAGCTAAGCCCTTGAAGACTTGAACCCACTAGCTGCCACCATTTTTGTTTTTCCATGTCTTACTATCTCATCCATGTAGCCAAGAGTGGCTATATATAATAAGCCAGTTATTTTACTTCCTCTATACCGGAGTAGTACTATTTGCTACACAGTATTACTGACCGCCATATTTGAGCACAACATTATTATGCATGGACCTTGACTATGTACGTCACCATGTGTCCAGATCTGGGATGCCGCGTGTACCAGATGGACGGTGCCGAGTTTGACCCCCGTGATGCTACGTGGGTGCCAAGGAACACTTTTGGAGAGTACTCGCTTTTCATCGGGGACAGCTACCCCATTGTGAAGTGGATGCCACCTTCTGTTCACGACACGGAAGGCCTGCCGTTCATGAAGCATGGTTGTGTCTTCATTGCGCACCTCCAGATGAACGACATGCTGGGACACGCTATCCCTGATTTATGCTGCTTCAGCTTGGATGAGTCTCCATCGTGTGGAACCGGACTAGAAAGCTGCGACAATGATTCCCATTGCCCACCGCTATGGATCATGCCATCCATGAAGAACACCTGGGACTGGAACCTGGAGGAGGACATGCATGTAGCCCATCTATAACGTGTAAGTGGAGTACAGTAGTTGTGAATGGTAGCACTGTGAATATATGTAGACTAGTCGTGCACAAATTTATCACATGAATTGGGGATGAACTTGTGTGGCATACTGGCATTTGTCCTTTAGATCTTATTACTAGTAAATGTGTTATGTGTACATGCAACTTGTGTGGTTGTTGCACGGGCTCCAACACGCCCTTTGAGAAAAAAAGGTGGCACAACTTTGGATATACGTGACATGGCGGCATCATACAGTAGCATCGTTCTCTATAGTTGTAGTACACTCCTACTAGGACGACAACTCCTATAAAACCTTGCGCTTGGCTCTTTGCCTCTTCGGGAGGTTCAACAGTTCGTACTCGTGTGAACCTTGCACTTGGCTCTTTGACTCTTCGGAAGGTCCAACAATGATGATACTACAGTACAATATGCTTCTGGCAATCTGACACCGATTGAACTGCTGCACGTCCACTACTAGGGCAAGGGCGAGGGAGAGGGAGAGGGAGAGGGAGGGAGAGGGAGAGGGCTCTGTAGTCAAAACCCTCTCCTCGTCCTGCGAACCACCACGCGCGTGGGCGAGGGAGAGGGATAGTAAGCAAGCTTCTACTCATTCGGCGAGTTGACAGGATACATCAAAGGAGTACTAGTACTAGTAGTAGTCCATACTGCATCCTTTCCGATTAATATGGCTTAATTTGAAACGAGAAAAATACACTGGCGGTCAACGTATGTAACAATACGCTCTTTACGGTCATTATATATAGTTTTGCGGCGATTATACGATCACTAGCTCATCATAGAGCACCGTATTGCACCCTACTAACCGGCCACATAGTTGATGTAGCACTTTGTTGACTGGTTAAATTGTCACCTCGTGTTTGGGTCCCAGCTGTCAGTTGGCAGAGCAAAGAAATCAGTTAAACAAAACTTTACACAAGTGCAACACGAGTCCAACCCTTGCACGCGAACTGCCCTGGCTGTGTATGTGAGTGCATGCATGTGTCCTCCCTTGGTCTTCAAACAAAGAGTGTACATCGGCTACAAAACAAAGAGTGCGGTACATAATGTACATCTACACTTCCAATGCATTTAGCCTTTAATCTAAATCGATATTGATTGACTAATGCACCAACTTGTGCTGTAGGTATAGGCTACATGTCTATCCTTAATTACAGCATGCAATGACCTTCATTTAATCTTCTTATATCAATGGTCGCATGCACACATAAGTCTACTACTTTTGGGCGTTAATTATGCCCTGGTCAATGTGTAAATCTCTAAATGTATAGTCTTTCATGGACGTAGGGAGTAGGTTGAGCACTTGAGCGTGAGCTGTGTGTGTTGCGTCGTGTGCTGTGTGCCTCATGGGTGCGTGAGTGTTGCGTGCGTCCATGTGTACGAGTGAGTGTTGCATGTTGCATGCATGCATGCATGCATGGGGCTTACTCCCTGCCATTGACTTGTTCATATTTCAAGCTTCCTTTGTTCCCTCCATATGGTGATACTCCCTCTGTTCCCAAATAGTACGGAGTAAAAGCCTCCCTCTGTTCCCAAATACGGAGTATTTGTCTTTCTACAGATTTCAACAAGTGACTAGGTATGGAGAAAAATGAGTGAAGTCAGCGTAGAGGCATATAGGGATACTTTAGAAAGGAAGTCCTCGCGATCCATTATTCCCCATCTTGGTCAGAGAGAACTATTCAACTAATCTTCGCAGTGAAGTGACAATACACGCTGCAGCAGATGGGACACGTAATTAATAAGCTGAACCAGCGTGTTGTTGTTACTAAATCAGCCTTACCCAGTACTGCCATCATGTTTGCCAGGAGAGCACGCTTCTGCAAATACGCCTACGCACCTCTGTCCTTCATTAACTGACATATGGGCCCTCTTGTGGTAGACCCACATGTCATCGGTGTAACTATTTACACTCAAAAGGACGGTATATCCTGGTAGTAGTACTAGTAGAATTGAGATTTAATGCACTTTCTTCCCCGTCTTCCACTCTTCCTCCTCCTCTCTTCTTCTTCCTCCTCTCTTCCCCATCGTCGGTCCCACACCATTTACCCCCGCTCACTGCTCGCCCGCCCGTGCCATCTTCCTTGGTAGCTCGCGCGTACCATATCCCCCCGCTCACTGCTCGGCCACACGAGGAGAAGCTTCTTCACTCGCCCGCCCGAATCCACTTCCCCGCTGGCTCGCAGGCACCGAAAACCCCAATGGCAGAACCGACTGACACGCAGAGCCGCAATTGGAATTCCCTCCCCGATGTTCTCTTGGAGCAGATTTGTAGTCGTATGGACCTACTCAGCACCGTCCGTCTGGCCACATGCTCGGTGTCTTTGTACTGTCTACTCGTCTGCAACCAGCCGGCTCTTTTCAAGAGACCCTGCTTGCTGATGCCCGATCCTCGTAGGTGGCCCAGACACCGACTTGACGATCCTACGAAGGTTGCCCTAGTGCCCCTCGACATGCTACCACTACCCGTCCACCTGTCCTTCATGTGCGGCCACTATTGGGCGGGTATGAAGGCCAACTGGATTGTCCTCATCCAGCACACCGGTAGTCCATGGCGTCTCGTGGATATCTACACCCAGTAAGAGATCACCCTTCCATCATTGGATACCGTTGACATCGAGCCTCGTGGCCCGCCGGACACTCCTGCCTACTATGCACGAGACGGGTCAAACTTTTGGCTCGACCTCTGTTTGCAGAAAGTTGTAATCTGCGAAGTGCCCACACCATCAGAAGACTACATGGATTACAAGCTCATTGCCTTGTTCAACATGGGATTAGTCTATCTAGAATCCGGTCGACATACATGGTTATGGCTCATAATCAATCCTGTTGAAGCAACATTTCTGTCTGATGCTATAGTGCATGATGGCATCGTTTACGCGGTCGACGCACAGATTGGCTGCCTATACTGGTGGAATCTATCATCGTGTAATTGTTCTATCTCATCTCATATTTACCTTATGAATACGACTGCCTTTTCATTTGTTACAAATTTAGAATGCATAGCATGTCTATAACCACATCATTGCTATGTGTTCCTCTCATTTCCTAGATTTTTATGACCACACATGTTATTGTTAGATTTGATATGAGAACAATTGGCATCTAATGATTGTTAGAATACATATTATGAGCATAACATCATGATTGCTATATGTTACTCTCATTTACAAGATTTTTATAACAACGCATGTTATTGCTTAGAGTTGATATGAGAACAGTAGTAGTAAGTGCTATGGTAGAATATGAGTAGGCGCTGTCATAGCTGTTTTCCTCTCATTGTTACATGATGTTTGAACCATGACATGTTGCTAGAATATGAAAGACATTGGCTTATTTTTTTTAACTTGGGGTATGATTATGACCACGACATTGCAATTCTCTGTCTATGATATGTGTCACTATTATAATAATCTTAATTCCACACATACTCTGAACATGATTGTTTATTTTTGTCCTTTTGGTCTCCAATTTGAATTGTTGCAGCAGACGCAAATGCGCTGGCCTTCATGATTCCAGGACCTGGAATCATACCAGCCGATGGGTGGTGGTTTATCGCTCGTTCAGCTGATGGCAGTTATTTGATGCTCATTCCCACGTACCAAATTGACCAAACCATTACATCAAACCACATGCAGTACAATGCATGGGGCGTTTCTAACATTGATGGCTATGTCTGCTTCGTGTTCGAGAAAGTTCCAGCTCCGTTGGGCCAGGTGTATTCAACTGGAGGCGGGTTTATAGCCTCGGCAACCACTCCTTGTTCCTCGGGCTCAATTATCCGATCGTCCAACCAATCATCAATCATATCACCGACGATGATTACTGTGCTATGCAACTTCCATTCGCAAGGGGGGGCTGTGTTTACACATCATACCATGGGTTTCATGAATCACCATATCCAGAGATTCATCGACACAGATTGTTGCCAGGTAATCTTCAGTGTGTGAAAGGCATCAAGCTTCCATGCGATGGATGGCTTTTGCAAACCCGACATGCGGCAATGTGGTTCATGCCAACAGCAAATATCCACAACTTGATTCGTGCTGATATCTAGACTGAGCCATGTATTCTGCTACTGTAGCACGACCCTCTTTTGTTGGATATTATGTACTGTTGTTAGTTTGAAGCACTCCTGTGGTTTGAAGGATAGATACCTTCCTGGGATCAAGTGCATCCTAACTCACTTGCGTAGGATGTACTGATAATGATGATGAAGATGTTGTGCAGAAGCCATATATATATATATCAGTTAGGCTTCAAGTGCGTACTTGTTAGTTAAACCTATGTATAAATTGTGACACTAAATACGACTAGTAAGTAGTACAGTAGCAGTACTAGTATACGTCGGTCAAATTATTCATCATGTCCACACATTGAATTAACATGACAACACGCTGCGCGTGAGTTGACACAAGAATCTCGGCAGCGTGTTCGGATATTCTGTACTTCAGATTTGGAGTACCACTTATCTGTCAAAATCTTTCATCATTCACTTAAAATAGTCGACTGATCATACATTGAGTACCATATAACTAGAATTACCGATGCAAGTCGAAGAAGGATTGGCCGGTGCTGCCGGCTGGCGTCAAGTTCGATCCCACAGATCAGGAGCTGATCGAGCACCTTGAGGCCAAAGTGAGTGCTGACAGCGTGAGATTTCAGTCTCTCATCGATTTGTTCATACCAACCATCGACAGCGAGCACCGCATATGCTACACCCAACCTGAGAAACTTCCAGGTAAGACACCGATCGGCCGTCTACTTGCACAAACATATTCCTTTGTTTATAGCTCTATTTTTCTTTTTAGACGCAGACCTGGTGAAGCAATTACAATTTTGTAGTTAATAAAAAGTGAAACAAGTGACTGCAACATGCCAAAGATGTTATGAAAATGTAAACTACGTACACTAAAACCTGTATTCCACAATACTACAGGTATCACACTGAGTGGCCTAAGGAAGCAATTCTTCCAGCGCAATTCCAGGGCGTTCAAAAGGGGCACGTGGACGTGTCGCAAGATACAGTCGGAGTGCGACATGCACGCGATGTGGCACAAGACCGGCAATACCTTGCCGGTGATGGTCAACGGCCGGCAGACGGGCAGCAAAAAAGGTTCTGGTGCTGCACACCAACAAGAACTTCGACCAGCAGAGGACCATTTGGGTGATGCACCAGTACCACCTCGGGGACCTGGAGCAAGAGAAGGAGCGGGAACTGGTCCTCTGCAAGATTTTCTACCAGAAGAACACTAGGGCCAGGAGTAAAAATATTATAAGCTAGTTAGGTATTGGTAGTTGTACTACCTTGTCGTCCGCAAGTTGGTATTGTTGTTAATGATATTTTGGTATGAACTTGCATTTGCTTCCAACCATCAAGCCGAGGGTCAGCGTGGATATAAAGCCTAATCATTTGTTTCAAAACGATTTTTCAGGCACCTGATTTTTATTTGATGGGTAGCACAAGCACCCGCCGTTCGAATTCCCAGTTCTCCAATTTTTTCAAAACAAGTGCATGCACTTATTATCACGATAAAAAAAATATCCGTGCTGCATCCTAGTTATCATTCTGTACTTGTAGAATTCTCTCGTTTATTGAGCACGTATATTGTTTTTTCAAGTCGAGCAAGTTTCAACTCGGCTGCAGACTGCCCAGGGTTGGTTTTGTTTTTAACAGGCCCAGCCCATGACGATAATGGGGCACGAAGATCCAGCAGGTATCTACTGGCCTCTGTCCCGCCATCGTTAGTTATGTTTTGTCTTACAACATCCGCAGGCAGTTCTTTTACTGAATCAAACACACAGCCCAGTTCTATTTTCCTCTTGAAACGCATGTCCTACATCCGTTTTCTAATCTCTACCTATAGTTTTACTAGTTCATATACACGTATCATTATATTGAAAACACATGAAATTCTCTTTTCGTATTTACATCCTTATTTTTGTTGTTTTTTCCCACGCAGCACTGATTTTTTTACCACTGGTTTTCCCTTAAACCAACTCAATTGTCCCACGTCTTATTTGCTCACAAAAACAAAATGATTTTTTGGCAAATAAATAAGTTCTTAAAAAAATGTTTATCATTTTGGGATTACAACAGTTCGGACTCCACCGCAATATGCGAAATAAGGTTGAACTTTTTGACCGTGGTCCTGGGCAGAAAATGGGCTGTAATAAATTACATAAGAATTAGCAAATGGGCTGCAAATTATAAAAAATAGCAAATTGGCTTTATGTTGTCTGCCACAGATTTGGAGGCTGACTTGTGGGCCTACCAAGTTCATGCGTACACAACGTTTCGCAAAAAAGAAACTTAGTCAACAATCGACTCTACCAGCGTCAGACCGTTAGATGTCAATCTAACGGCAATCGTCCTTCTTCAGTCTCTGATCTTCCTGCCCCAGCCGCCCAAACCAGCGCTGTCGGAACTGCGTGCTCCCGCCTCCTGTGGCCGGCAGTGCTGCCGGGCAGGCCTCACGGCCCCATCATACTCGCATCCCTGGCCTGTCTATCCCTCTACTCATCCACACCTCCTAATATTTTCCGGCGATGGCAGTCGAACCATTCAACACTCGTACTCTCCACCACGTGGGCAGCCACTGTCGTGTCTTCCCCGGCTCCATGTCGTTCCCTTCACAGGCCTTGTCGTCGTCCACCGCCCTGGTGCTCTCGACGCGGCGTGGTCAACGATGTCCATCCAACGGTCGTAGTGCTTCTTCAACCTCTGGTCTTCTTGCCCCAGCCGCCCAAAGCAGCGCCGGTCGTGCCGCATGCTCCTACCTCCCATGGCCAGCTGTGCTGCCGCGGAGGCCTCACCGTCCCCATACTACTCGCACCACTGGCCAGGCCATCCCTCCACTCACCCACTCCCCCTGTTATTCTGTGGCGACGGCAGCCTCACACCGCAGCCGAACTAGTGAACCCTCGTGCTCCTCTCCGCGTGGGCATCCACTGCCACGTCTTCCCCGGCTCCGTGTCGTCCCCTTCCTAGGCCTCGCCGTTGTCCACTGCCGTGGTGCTCTCGGCGCGCCGTGGTCAATCTGGTCAGCGACCGACTTCCATCGGAAGAGTACTGTACGTGGAGAGGCTGACAACTGGGTCGATCTTCATTCGGCTGGCCGAGAAAATGGCCTATCAGTAATGAGAAATGGGCTGTACATTTCTAAAACACATCAAACCGGCAATTAGTTTCAAATATCTTTTTTTCATTTCGAGATTTTAAATTACATTAATTTTTATGCGTGCAGAATTTGTTTGATTTTATATTGATATACATTTATTTTTAAAATCATTTTGAATGTGAGTCGAAATTTCGGGATTAAAAACAGTTCGGACCGCACCGAAATATGCAAAATTTCGTATAATTTTTTAACTGTGGCCACAATATGGGCTATAATGCTAACAAAAAGAATATGGGCTCCAAAAAAACCTTAAGAATTAGCAAATGGGCTGTAAATTATTAGAAATAATGGCAGATGGGTTGTATGCTATTTTCCATAGATTTGAGGCTTTCCTAAAAAAAGGTTGACGCACAAGCAGTGACTGTTGGATGTCCATCCAACGGCCGTCGTGCTTCTTCAATCTCTGCTCTTCCTGCTCCAGCCGCTCAAACAAGCGCCGGCGGGACTGCCTGCTCCCTCCTCCCCGCGGCCGGCTGTGCTGCCGCGCGGGCCTCACCGCCCCACCGTACTCCCATCGCTGGCCTAGCCATCCCTCTACTCACCCACAACTGTTGTTATTCTTCGGCGACGGCAGACGAACTAGTAAACTCTCGTACAGTCGTACTCCCTTCTGTGTGGGAAACAATTGCCGAGTCTTCCCTTCCTCCGTGTAATTTCTCCGCTGCCCACCGTCTTATATATAGGTCTGGGTCGGTGCAAACGAAGATTGGCTTGCATACCTCCGGCCGGATACCACCATCATTTTGCACAACATCCACAGCAGTGTGGCCGTTCCGGTAGACCCCTTCTCCACCATTGGGATCGGCCTTCCGGACTGGCTGGGCTTGAATACGTATGATGATGCCTACATGAGATTGAAGAAGATAGCAATTGCGGACCCGCCGACAAAGCGACGCGGCTACGATGATTACTATCTCATCGCGGTGTTCGACATAAGGATTGCCATCAATGCAAGACGCAGCAACGGCAGAGGCTGGCGCATGTTGGCGATGGCAGATTTGTACCCCTACATGTTCGAAGACGCCGTGCACCATCTAGGCCGCATCTTTGCGGTGGCAAGCTAGGGGACTTGTTTCATCTGGTTGCCATCCTATGGTACAGGTGATTACAAATGGAATGCACAAACCATCATTTGCATCCCTAACGGTACTCCATTATTTTGCAGGGACCAGTCATCCCCCGATCAAAATAAGATCGCTGATCCTGGATGTGCATTTGCATCCGCGATTCGGTCTAACCTGGAACCTTGTAGCTGACTTTGGCATATTGGGATCAACTATCTTAGCAGTCGTTACCCATGGTACCACCGATGTGCAACATGGTCACAGAATCTACCACGATCGGACCGTCACCATCTACCCAGGTATTCCATTTTTTAACCCTCTCACCTTCTCTTTCATTGTTGTACTAGTAGTATACTTAGTACTACCTCCGTCCTGGTTTATAGGTCCCCTTTGTAGTTTGTGTCAAATTTTGACTAAAGATTTAACTAACAAAATGTTAATGCATGTCAAGAAAAATTATCTCATTGGATTCGTATTTGAACCTAGTTTTCAAAAATATAATGTTTGGTGACATGCGTGAACATTTTGTTAGTTTAATCTATGGTCAAAATTTGGCACGAAACACAATGGGGACCAATAAATCCGGACGGAGGTAGTAGTACTAGTCGGAGTACGTTTTACCTTGGAGGACGCGTATAGCTAGCTAGGCCCTTGAAGACTTGAACCCACTAGCTGCCACCATTTTTGTTTTTCCATGTCTTACAATCTCATCCATGTAGCCAAGAGTAGCTATATATAATAAGCCGGTTATTTTACTTCCTCTATACCGGAGTAGTACTATTTGCTACACAGTATTACTGACCGCCATATTTGAGCACAACATTATTATGCATGGACCTTGACTATGTACGTCACCATGTGTCCAGATCTGGGACGCCGCGTGTACCAGATGAACGGCGCCGAGTTCGCCCCCCGTGATGCTACGTGGGTGCCGAGGAACACTCTTGGAGAGTACTCGCTTTTCATCGGGGACAGCTACCCCATTGTGAAGTGGATTCCACCTTCCGTTCATGACATGGAAGGCCTGCCGTTCATGAAGCATGGTTGTGTCTTCATTGCGCACCGCCGGATGAACGACATGCTGGGACACGCTATCCCTGATTTATGTTGCTTCAGCTTGGATGAGTCTCCATCGTGTGGAACCGGACTAGAAAGCTGCGACAATGATTCCCGTTGCCCACCGCTATGGATCGTGCCATCCATGAAGAACATGTGGGACCGGAACCTGGAGAAGGACATGCATGTAGCCCATCTATAACGTGTAAGTGGAGTACAGTAATTGTGAACGGTAGCGCTGTGAATATATGTAGACTAGTCGTGCACAAATTTATCACATGAATTGGAGATGAACTTGTGTGGCATACTGGCATTTGTCCTTTAGAATTTATTACTAGTAAATGTGTTATGTGTACAAGCAACTTGTGTGGTTGTTGCATGGGCTCCAACACGCCCTTTGAGAAAAAAAAGGTGGCACAACTTTGGATATACGTGACGTGGCGGCATCATACAGTAGCTTCATTCGCTATAGTTGTAGTACACTCCTACTAGGAGGACAACTCCTATAAAACCTTGCGCTTGGGTCTTTGCCTCTTCGGGAGGTTCAACTGTTCGTACTCGTGTGAACCTTGCACTTGGCTCTTTGCCTCTTCGGAAGGTCCAACAATGATGATACTAAAGTACAATATGGTACTGGCAATCTGACACCGATTGAACTGCTGCATGTCCACTACTAGGGCGAGGGCGAGGGCGAGGGAGAGGGAGAGGGAGGGAGAGGGAGAGGGTGCTGTAGTCAAAACCCTCTCCTCATCCTGCGAACCACCACGCGCGTGGGCAAGGGAGAGGCATAGTAAGCAAGCTTCTCCTCGTTCGGCGAGTTGACGGGATACATCAAAGGAGTACAAGTACTAGTAGTAGTCCATATTGCATCCTTTCCGATTAATATGGCTTAATTTGAAACGAGAAAAATACACTGGCGGTCAACGTATGTAACAATACGCCCTTTACGGTCATTATATATAGTTTTGCGGCGATTATACGATCACTAGCTCATCATAGAGCACCGTATTGCACCCTACTGACCGGCCACATAGTTGATGTGGCACTTTGTTGACTGGTTAAATTGTCACCTCGGTTTTGGGTCCCACCTGTCAGTTGGCAGAGCAAAGAAATTAGTTAAAGAAAACTTTACGCAGGTGCGACACGAGTCCAACCCTTGCGCGCGAACCGCCCTGGCTATGTATGTGAGTGCATGCACGTGTCCTCCCTTGGTCTTCCAACAAAGAGTGTACATCGGCTACAAAACAAAGAGTGTGGTACATAATGTACATCTACACTTCCAATGCATTTAGCCTTTAATCTAAATCGATATTGATTGACTAATGCACCAACTTGTGCTGTAGGTATAGGCTACATGTCTATCCTTAATTACAGCATGCAACGACCTTCATTTAATCTTCTTATATGAATGGTCGCATGCACACATAAGTCTGCTACTTTTGGGCGTTAATTATGCCCTGGTCAATGTGTAAATCTCTAAATGTGTAGTCTTTCATGGACGTAGGGAGTAGGTTGAGCACTTGAGCGTGAGCTGTGTGTGTTGCGTCGTGTGCTGTGTGCCGCATGGGTGCGTGAGTGTTGTGTGCGTCCATGTGTACGTGTGAGTGTTGCATGTTGCATGCATGCATGCATGCATGGGGCTTACTCCCTGCCATTGACATGTTCATATTTCAAGCTTCCTCTATTCCCTCCATATGGTGATACTCCCTCTGTTCCCAAATAGTATGAAGTAAAAGCCTCCCTCTGTTCCCAAATACAGAGTATTTGTCTTTCTACAGATTTCAACAAGTGACTAGGTATGGAGAAAAATGAGTGAAGTCAGCGTAGAGGCATAGGGATACTTTAGAAAGGAAGTCCTCGCGATCCATTATTCCCCATCTCGGTTAGAGAGAACTATTCAACTAGTCTTCGCAGTGAAGTGACAATACACGCTGCAGCAGATGGGACACGTAATTAATAAGCTGAACCAGCGTGTTGTTGTTACTAAATCAGCCTTATCCAGTACTGCCATCATGTTTTCCAGTAGAGCACGCTTCCGCAAATACGCCTACGCACCTCTGTCCTCCATTAACTGACATATGGGCCCTCTTGTGGTAGACCCACATGTCATCAGTGTAACTATTTACACTCCGAAGGACGGTATATCCTGGTAGTAGTACTAGTAGAATTGAGATTTAATGCCCTTTCTTCCCCGTCTTCCACTCTTCTTCCTCCTCTCTTCCCCATCATTGGTCGCACACCATTTACCCCCGCTCACTGCTCGCCCGCTCGTGCCATCTTCCTTGGTAGCTCGTGCGTACCATATCCCCCCGCTCACTGCTCGGCCACACGAGGAGAAGCTTCTTCACTCGGGCACCCAAATCAACTTCCCCGCTGGCTCGGAGGCACCAAAAACCCCAATGGCATAACCGACTGACACGCAGAGCCGCGATTGGAATTCCCTCCCTGATGTTCTCTTGGAGCAGATCTGTAGTCGTATGGACCTACTCAACACCATCCGTCTGGCCACATGCTTGGTGTCTTTGTACCGTCTACTCATCTGCAACCGGCCGGCTCTTTTCAAGACACCCTGCTTGCTGATGCCCGATCCTCGTAGGTGGCCCAGACACCGACTTGACGATCCTACGAAGGTTGCCGTGGTGCCCCTCGACATGCTACCACTACCCGTCCACCTATCCTTCATGCGCGGCCACTACTGGGCGGGCATGAAGGCCAACTGGATCGTCCTCATCCACCACACCGGTAGTCCGTGGCATCTCGTGAGTATCTACACCCAGCAAGAGATCACCCTTCCATTATTGGATATCGCCGACATCGAGCCTCGCGGCCTGCCGGACACTCCTGCCTACTACGGACGAGACGCGTCAAGCTTTTGGCTCGACCTCTGTTTGTAGAAAGTTGTAATCTGCGATGTGCCCACACCATCAGAAGACTACATGGATTACCAGCTCATTGCCTTGTTCAACATGGGATTAGTCTATCTAGAATCCGGTCGCCATACATGGTTATGGCTCATCATCAATCCTGTTGAGGCAACATTTCTGTCTGATGCTATAGTGCACGATGGCATCGTTTACGCGGTCGATGCATAGATTGGCTGCCTATACTGGTGGAATCTATCATCGTGTAATTGTTCTATCTCATCTCATCTTTACCTTATGAATACGACTGCCTGTTCATTTGTTACAAATTTAGAATGCATAACATGTCTATAACCACATCATTGCTATGTGTTCCTCTCATTTCCTAGATTTTTATGACCACACATGTTATTGTTAGATTTGATATGAGAACAATTGGCATCTAATGATTGTCAGAATACATATTATGAGCATAACATCATGATTGCTATATATTACTCTCGTTTACAAGATTTGTACAACAACGCATGTTATTGCTTAGAGTTGATATGAGAACAGTAGTAGTAAGTGCTATGGTAGAATATGAGTAGGTGCTGTCATAGCTGTTTTCCTCTCATTGTTACATGATGTTTGAACCATGACATGTTGCTAGAATATGAAAGCCATTGGCTTATTTTTTAACTTGGGGTATGATTATTACCACGGCATTGCAATTCTCTGTCTATGATATGTGTCACTGTTATAATAATCTTAATTCCACACATACTCTAAACATGATTGTTTATTTTTGTCCTTCTGGTCTCCAATTTGAATTGTTGCAGCAGACGCAAATGCGCTGGCCTTCATGATTGCAGGACCTAGAATCATACAGTCGATGGGTGGTGGTTTATCGCTTGTTCAGCTGACGGCGGTCATTTGATGCTCATTCGCACGTACCAAATTGACCAAACCATTACATCAAACCACATGCAGTACAATGCATGGGGCATTTCTAACATTGATGGCTATGGCTGCTTCGTGTTCGAGAAAGATCACAACTCCGTTGGGCCAGGCGTATTCAACTGGAGGCGGGTTTACAGCCTCGACAACCACTCCTTGTTCCTCGGGCTCAATTATCCGATCATCCAACCAATCATCGATCATATCACCGGCGATGCTTACTGTGCTATGCAACTTCCATTCGCAAGGGGGGCCGTGTTTACACATCATACCATGGGTTTCATGAATCACCATATCCAGAGATTCGTCGACACAGATTGTTGCCAGGTAATCTTCAGTGTGTGAAAGGCATCAAGCTTCCATGCGATGGATGGCTTTTGCAAACCCGACATACGGCGTTGTGGTTCATGCCAACAACAAATATGCACAACTTGATTCGTGCTGATATCTAGACTGAGCCATGTATTCCGCTACTGTAGCACGACCCTCTTTTGTTGGATATTATGTACTGTTGTTAGTTTGAAGCACTCCTTTGGTTTGAAGGATAGATACCTTCCTGGGATCAAGTGCATCCTAACTCACCTGCGTATAGTAGTAGACTTGTTTGGCTTCAAGTGCATATTTGTTAGTTAAACCTATGTATAAATTGTGACACTAAATACAACTAGTAAGTAGTACAGTAGCAGTACTAGTATACGTCGGTCAAATTATTCATCATGTCCACACATTGAATTGATGTGACAACACGCTGCGCGTGAGGTGACACAAGAATCCCGGCAGCGTGTTTGGGTATTCTGGACTTTAGATTTGGAGTACCACTTATCTGTCGAAATCTTTCATCATTCACTTAAAATAGTCGATTGATCATACATTGAGTACCATATAACTAGAATTACCGATGCAAGTCGAAGAAGGATTGGCCGGTGCTGCCGGCTGGCGTCAAGTTCGATCCCACGGATCAGGAGCTGATCGAGCACCTTGAGGCCAAAGTGAGTGCTGACAGCGTGAGATTTCAGTCTCTCATCGATTTGTTGATACCAACCATCGACAGCGAGCACAGCATATGCTACACCCAACCTGAGAAACTTCCAGGTAATACACCGATCAGCCGTCTACTTGCACAAGCATATTCCTTTGTTTATAGCTCTATTTTTCTTTTTAGACGCAGACCTGGTGAAGCAATTACAATTTGACAGTTAATAAAAAGTGAAACAAGTGACTGCAACATGCCAAAGATGTTATGAAAATGCAAACTACGTACACTAAAACCTGTATTCCACAATACTGTAGGTATCACACTGAGTGGCCTTAGGAAGCAATTCTTCTAGCGCAATTCTAGGGCGTTCAAAAGGGGCACGTGGACGCGTCGCAAGATAAAGTCGGAGTGGAGCATGCACGCGATGTGGCACAAGACCGGCAATACCTTGCCGGTGATGGTCAAGGGCCGGCAGACGGGCAGCAAAAAAGGTTCTGGTGCTGCACACCAACAAGAACTTCGACCAGCAGAGGACCAACTGGGTGATGCACCAGTACCACCTCGGGGACCTGGAGCAAGAGAAGGAGCGGGAACTGGTCCTCTGCAAGATTTTCTACCAGACGAACACTAGGGCCAGTAGTAAAAAGATTATAAGCTAGTTAGGTATTGGTAGGTGTACTACCTTGTCGTCCGCAAGTTGGTATTGTTGTTAACGATATTTTGGTATGAACTTGCATTTGCTTCCAACCATCATGCCGAGGGTCGGCGTGGATATAAAGCTGAATCATTTGTTTCGAAAGATTTTTCAGGCACCTGATTTTTATTTGATGGGTAGCATAAGCACCCGCCGTTCGAATTCCCAGTTCTCCATTTTTTTTGAAACAAGTGCATGCACTTATTATCACGATAAAAAACAATATCCGTGTTGCATCCTAGTTATCAGTCTGTACTTGCAGAATTCTCTCTTTTATTGAGCACGTATATTGTTTTTTCAAGTCGAGCAAGTTTCAACTGGGCTGCAGACTGCCCAGGGTTGGTTTTGTTTTTAACAGGCCTAGCCCATGACGATAATGGGGCACAAAGATCGAGCAGGTATCTACTGACCTCTGTCCCGCCAGCGTTAGTTATATTTTGTCTTACAACATCCGCAGGCAGTTTTTTTACTGAATCAAACACACAGCCCAGTTCTATTTTCCTCTTGAAACGCATGTCCTACATCCTTTTTCTAATCTCTACCTATAGTTTTACTAGTTCATATACACGTATCATTATATTAAAAACACATGAAATTCTCTTTTCATATTTACATCCTTATTTTTGTTGTTTTTTCCCACGCAGCGCTGATTTTTTTACCATTGGTTTTCCCTTAAACCAACTCAATTGTCCCACGTCTTATTTGCTCACAAAAACAAAACGATTTTTTGGCAAATCAATAACTTCTTAAAAAATGTTTATCATTTCGGGATTACAACAGTTCGCACTCCACCGAAATATGCAAAATAAGGTTGAAGTTTTTGACCGTGGTCCTGGGCAGAAAATGGGCTGTAATAAATTACATAAGAATTAGCAAATGGGCTGCAAATTATAAAAATTAGCAAATTGGCTTTATGTTGTCTGCCACAGATTTGTAGGCTGACTTGTGGGCCTACCAAGTTCATGTGTACACAAGGTTTCGCAAAAAAGAAACTTAGTCAACAATCGACTCTACCAGCGTCAGACCGTTAGATGTCAATCTAATGTCAATCGTGCTTCTTCAGTCTCTGATCTTCCTGCCCCAGCCGCCCAAACCAGCGCCGTCGGAACCGCCCGCTCCCGCCTCCCGTGGCCGGCAGTGCTGCCAGGCAGGCCTCACGGCCCCATCATAGTCGCATCCCTGGCCTGTCTATCCCTCTACTCATCCACACCTCCAAATATTTTTCGGCGATGGCAGCCGAACCAGTCAACCCTCGTCCTCTCCACCGCGTGGGCAGCCACTTCCGTGTCTTCCCCGGCTCCGTGTCGTTCCCTTCGTAGGCCTTGCCGTCGTCCACCACCCTTGTGCTCTCGACGCGGCGTGGTCAACGATGTCCATCCAATGGCCGTAGTGCTTCTTCAACCTCTGGTCATCTTGCCCCAGCCGCCCAAAGCAGCACCGGTCGTGCCGCATGCTCCTGCCTCCCATTGCCAGGTGTGCTACCGCGGAGGCCTCACCGTCCCCATACTACTCGCACCGCTGGCCAGGCCATCCCTCCACTCACCCACTCCCCCTGTTATTCTGTGGTGACGGCAGCCTCACACCGCAGCCGAACCAGTGAACCCTCGTGCTCCTCTCCGCGTGGGCATCCACTGTCGCGTCTTCCCCGGCTCCGCGTCGTCCCCTTCCTAGGCCTCACCGTTGTCCACTGCCGTGGTGCTCTCGGCGCAGCGTGGTCAATGTGGTCAACGACCGACTTCCATCGAAAGAGTACTGTACGTGGAGAGGCTAACAACTGGGTCCAAGGCCACAGCCCAGTTTTTTTGTGATTTGCCAAGTAAGTTGCTTTGTCAGGCCTATTGTGCTGCAAATCTTTCAAGACGAGGAGAGCTTCATTCGGCTGGCCGAGAAAATGGCCTATCAGTAATGAGAAATGGGATGTACATTTTTAAAGCACATCAAACCGGCAATTAGTTTCAAATATCTTTTTTTCATTTCGAGATTTTAAATTACATTAATTTTTATGCATGGAGAATTTGTTGGATTTTATATTGATATACATTTATTTTTAAAATTAGTTTGAATGTGAGTCGAAATTTCGGGATTAAAAATAGTTCGGACCGCACCGAAATATGCAAAATTTCGTATAATTTTTTAACAGTGGCCACAATATGGGCTATAATGTTAACAAAAAGAATATGGGCTCCAAAAAAACCTTAAGAATTAGCAAATGGGCTGTAAATTATTAGAAATAATGGCAGACGGGTTGTATGCTATTATCCACAGATTTGAGGCTTTCCTAAAAAAGGTTAACGCACAAGGAGTGACTGTTGGCTGTCCATCCAACGGCCGTCGTGCTTCTTCAATCTCTGATGTTCCTGCTCCAGCCGCTCAAACAAGCGCCAGCGGGACTGCCTGCTCCCTCCTCCCCGCGGCCGGCTGTGCTACCGCGCAGGCCTCACCGCCCCATCGTACTCCCATCGCTGGCCTAGCCATCCCTCTACTCACCCACACCTGTTGTTATTCTCCGGCGACGGCAGACGAACTAATAAACCTTTGTACAGTCATACTCCCTCTGTGTGGGAAACAACTGCCGAGTCTTCCCTTCCTCCGTGTTGTTCCCTTCCTAGGCCTCGCTGTCGTCCACCGCCCTGGTGCTCTCGGCGCGGCCTGGTCAACGTGGTCAACGACCGACATGCATCTGAAGTGGACTGTACGTGGAGGGGCCGACTGTTGGGCCCACGGCCGCATGCAAGGAAATGCCTCCTTATTACACTCAAAATAATGATTCCTCCACCTGACATCAGGGACCCACCGAAAGGGCCTCTGTATTTCGTGAAAAAACGTTACCGCCGCTGACAGCTTGGACCCACCAGCTATATCTTTGCATGCAAGGAAGTGCCTCCTTATTATGCACAAAAAAATGAATACTCCCCCTGTTAGCTGGGACCCAGTATAGTGGCAAGCTGACTTGTGGGCCTACTAAGTTGACGGGGACGGAGGGCTTTGTCAACTTAGTTAATATGCACGATTCTACCTCCAGTGACCGTACGATGTCCATCCAACGGCTGTAGTGCTTCTTCAACCTCTGGTCTTCTTGCTCCAGCCGCCCAAACTAGTGTCGTTCGTGCCTTGTGCTCCTGCCTCCCATGGCCGACTGCGATGCGGCGGAGGCCTCACCGCCCCCTACTACTCCCACCGCTGTCCAGGCCATCCCTCTACTCACCCACACCCCCTATTATTCTGCGGCGATGGCAGCCTCACACCGCAGCGAACCAGTGAACCTCGTACTCCTCTACACGTGGGCATCCACTGTCGCGTCTTCCCCGGCTTCGTGTCATCCCCTTCCTAGGCCTCGCCGTCGTCCACCGCCCTGGTGCTCTCTACGTGGCGTGGTCAACATGGTCAAGGAATGGCTTCCATCGGACGTGGACTGTACGTGGAGAGACTGACAGCTGGGTCCACGGCCGCAGCAAGGAAGTGCCTCCTTATTACGCGCAAAATAATTATTCCTCCACCTGACAGCGGGGACCCACCGGACGGGCGACCGTATTTCACGAAAAAAACGTTTCCCCCTAACTGCTTGGACCCACCAGCTACATCTTCGCACGCAAGGAAGTGCGTCCGGGCAAAAAAAAAACGATTCGCCCCCTGACTGCTGGGACCCACCAGCTACATCTTCGCAGGCACGAAAGTGCCTGACAGTCGGGACCCACCAGGTCGAAGTGTATGTATGGTTGTCATCCTTATCGCGAACGTGTACGTACATACTGGTCGTTGTAGAGGCACGCACGTGTCGTAGTAGAGGCGCGCACGTAGCATGTACACGTACGTACATCGGCGAGGGTGCAAGAAAGAAAATACGGCCACGTACGTACATACGGGCAGGGTCTCGAATGCCTACTCGCGCATACGTACATGGCTGGGTCGGAACGGAGAAACAACATCTTCGTGTTCATGGGGAGCCAACCGGCTAGGTCGAAACAGAATGCATGGTCGTGTTCATCGGGAGGGCTTGGACGGAACAGGCGATGGAAACGAGGCCTGGCGTATCATAGAACGGAGGAAATGGCCTTGTGCTCGACCGGCCATGTTCGGAACAGGGTCCTGTTGATCGGGAGGGGTGTGGCGTACCGCAAAACGGAGGAAACGGACCTCCTACGGTCGAAACGGGGGTCCTGTTGATCGGGAGGGGTGTGGCGTACCGCAAAACGGATGAAACAGACTTGTTTGGAGCGCTACGGTCGAAACGGGGGTCCTGTTCATCAGGAGGGGTGTGGCGTAACGCAAAACGGATGAAACAGACTTGTGTTGGAGCGCTACGGTCGAAACGGGGGTCCTATTCATCGGGAGGGGTGTGGTGTACCACAAAACGGGACTCCACGGGATACTGTGATCTCCACCGTCGACCTCCTCCAGCCTCCATGGGCTACCGTCAACCTCCTCCAGCCTCCACGGGCTCCTGTTCATCCAGCCTCCATTGCGCGCTACTCCACTGGCTACTGTTCAACCACCCCTCCACCGTCTACTGTTCATCCAGCCCTCCATCGTCTACTGTTCATCCAGCCCTCCACACCACGGGGTCCTATTCAACCACCCCTCCACGGCCACCCCTCCTCCGTCTACTGTTCATCCAGCCCTCCACACCATGGGGTCCTGTTCATCCAGAGGCAACGCCACACTCACTGTTCATCCAACCCCCCCTCCCCCCCGCAATGCTCACTGTTCATCCAATCGATCGACTTCAGTTAGCAGCAGTAGCGAAGGAATCGCTCCATCGGGTTCAGTTAACAGCCAACGATCGATCGCTTGGGTTCAGTAACACGTATCCTATAGTGCAATCGCTCGGGTTCAGTTAGAGCCCAACGCCTCGCTCGGGTTTAATTAGAGCCAACGCCTCGCACACACACGCGTACGTGTACGAGAGAAACGCGCATCGCTCGGCCGCCGACCACCCACCATAACCGGCAACTCCCTGAAATTTTCCTCCCCCTCGCTTCTACCATTGTTTTTTCCGTCATGGACAGCCCAAAGAATGTCATGCAGCTGCGTCTCCGGCCCACCTAGGACGAAAAGCCCATTTTCTGTCATGATTTTTTGTCACAGAAGTAGGAGCCCACCACATCTATGATGATACCGGGTTTTGTCGCAATTATCGTCATAGAAGTGTCATATGTATGATAGAAATTTTTTTCGTTCGGCCCAAAATGTCACGGATGTGTCTTTTTTTTGTAGTGGTTGCTCTTGTTATCATGGTTTGGCAATAAACTCTCTATACAGTATATTATGAACCTATCATTTGCCAACTATCCTTACTTCTGGAGCCTATTTTTTGTGTACTTATGCCAGATTATATTAATGCACACACCATATTACAGCACACATGAGCTCTCTCATCAGAATCCATTGACAGCACACAAGTGTTTACAGGGGCGCCCCTATATTAGAATATCCTCTGCATTACAAAGATAATCTCACTACTATTTATGTTTTCATGGTTCTCAGATATTATACGTAATTACAGTGAATATCAGAATCCGTGCATCAGAAGAATATTGTGGAACACTGCAATGACTTACAAAATTGGCACCAAGGCTTTGAGTGCCATTCTGGATGCAATGAAACTCATATGTTCCGCACATGTAGATTCTTGTTCAGAATATGATCCTAATGACTATTTTTACCTCGAGGAGTCAAAGGCAGATGGCCTGTCCTGTTCACCCATCAAGGTGCCAGTTCTAATTTGGCAAGGTTGTATTGATTGCGTGTATATTGCATATGTTGTCTTGCATTTCTTCTACTTTGTTGCACCGCCATCTGCTTAGTTTACTCATCATATATGTCGATATCCCATGCCCATCCATTACCAATACATATTCCATCTGTCATCATACCATGTTTTTTCACTCAAATCTTGTTCTTGTGCATCAGACATCAAAAAGGAAGAGGGTGATTGCCGAACCTGAAGGAGCACCAGCAAAGTCCTTGAAAAACATGGTGGTGCCGGAGAAATCCGACAGCACCCCGCTTATATTGGTTGTACAACCAGTGACACAAAACATAGGACCGACTCTAGCAGACTGTACCCATACTTCACTGGCCACACCACTAGCCCTTCCACATAGGACCTTCACTTGAGCAAAAGATATGCCGATTTCAGTTGCCATAGCACCAGCTATACCACAGAAAAATCCCACTCCAGCAAAAAGTACAGCAAGTCCACCGGCCAAAGACCTATCCCAACTACAGAGACGACTAATTCCTACAGATTGGAACCCCATTCTAGTTATTCCCAGTTTAAAATATAATACTTTCAATGTTGTTAGGGACTACGTGCATATATTCCTATCATGGGAAGATTATAGTGAAGACAAACACCATTTTCACATTGTCCTGTCACAGTTACGTGTAAGTGCTATTATTCATGGTGATTATTTTCCCGTTTTCTGTTGATTGAACACATCAATGATTTACATTACATTGTTGTAAGTAGGCGAGGATCAATCTGGATAGTCATGACGAGCAAAGCTTGCTTGCGCTTTTCAAGAAAGCATTGCGGCAGTATCAGTGTTACCCGAGGAAATCACACTTTGATGGCAAGTCTATAAACGAATTTCCGGTGAAGTCTCATGTGCTAAATTTAGAAGACATTGAATGGAAAAACCTTGTTATGCACTGGTCTCGTTCGCAGGATGAGGTACTGTCTATGATATCGCATGACAATTTGAACTTCTACTTCTCCACATGTGCCTTACGGATCTTTTTTGTAGGAAATCTGCTCGAAGAAGAATTCCGGTTTGAATAGAACGACATGATATCACAAATATGCTGCACACTGCTTTTTCTCTTGTTAGTACATGTTGTCGTGTATCATTGTACTTTCATACATATCTGGTTCATTATGTGACAGCGGTATGCATGATAGCTTGCTTATCAATTGTTCGCTCCAAATTATCTGATCTGTATGAATGGTTACATTAGTGTAGAATATATCCAATGCCAATGAAATTGTTTAGCTCTGCATTGTTCTTGTAAGTACCTGCTATCCTTTATCAGTGTACTTATATTGACAGGTAGTTGTTCATGTACCATCACGGTGCACCTTATTTTCCTTTGCCCTCCATTTTCTACACATCAGATCTATATTTACTCTTACCATAAGGTTGTATAACACCGATGGTACTGAAGAAGTTTAGCTCTGCATTGCTCTTGGCTGTACCTTTTTCCCGTATTGTTGTGCTTACATTTATAGCTACTTGGTTATGTAGCATCACTCTTCATCTTATCTTAAATATTGTCCATTTTTGCTTATATTATCACATCTATATTTACTCTTAACAAAATGTAGAATAAAGGCAATGCTTATGAAGAAGATTTTGTGGTAAACTTCTTGAATTGCCCCCCCATCAGCATGGACAAGGGCTTTATAGAGCCTGTCTTCACCAATAATGTAAGTTTGTCCTTCTCAAGCCTTCAAGCTTTGTTGTGTATATTTGGTTAGGCATGACTGCAACAACTGTTCATTTTTGGTGTTTGCATCAAATTGCATGTTTAAAGTTTATTATGTAGTTCATAAACAAAATTTTGTCCTTCTCAATTTAAGTTTCCAGTTGTACAACCAAGTTCCTTCTTCATACCATGTAAATTAAACTATACGGAGCAAGTGATCTTCTTTTGCACTGCATGTATGCTTCTATTCTTGATCCATAATCTAGTGGTGTGGTGAACCTACCCACTACAGCACAATTAATATATTCTGCAATGCCTTAACTATGAACAATGTCATATCATTCTACTATTATTTAAATAGTCTCTTTATTTGCCAATCTGAAATGGGATAAATTGACAGCACACTAACCATTGATACTTATGAGTTATTGATCTGTAATCCAGTGGTGTCGTGAAGCTGCCAACTCCTTCACAATGTCATTTCCTGCCATGTCTTGACCTGAACAATACCATATTGTGTTAATGCTATTTTAAACTGTGTCAATTTATTCGTTAGTAAGAAATGTGATGAATTGTCAGCACTGATACTTATATGTGCAAAACCTGTCATCTGTCTGCTTGTTTATCTTTCGGAGTGAGGAGGATATAAGTGTCAAACAAGCGCAGTCTCATCAGCTTGCTCAGCTTCTTGCACTGCAGCTCCCGAGCAGGGCTAACCTTTCTTGAACTCTATTGAAGTGCTGTTGGTTTTGTATATTATTTTATCTGCGTGTTTATTTGCACTGGTGGCGATCTTTGATGCCCAGTGTATGTAATCTGCTATCTGCTTGTGCTTTATTATCATAGTGGCGAACTTTGATGCCTAGTGGATGTAATATGTCGTATTTCTTTATTGTATAGTCTAGGTTTTTTCTTATTCATGATGCTGCAGTTATTTTACTGTATATATATATATCCTGTCTTTGCAGTAAACCGAAGGAACCATATAATTACGGTACATAATTGGGCCGGCATGCAAATCACTATGTATGATCCGCATCATGGACCCCGTCATCTTGGTCCGTTAATAGCCCTAAATGTAAACTGGCCCACTAGTAGATTCGGGCCTTTAATAGGCCGAGTAAATCGCCGACCCTATTTTCGCAAGAAAACTCAATGGGCCGTTAGGAGGCTGAAAAGTAGGTTAGGCCTAAAACGTGCCTAACAGCTCACGGGATTTTAATAGGCCAAAATTGTCTTGGCCTTTGTTTGGCCCAATCAGATTATCGGCTGTGAGTAGGCCGGATGCAAACCGGGCCGTAGTTAGGCCCAACTATATGACAGGCTTTTAACAGGCCGAAATAAATAGAGTGCTGAAATGTTAAACGGGCATTTAACAGGCCAAAACTAATATCAGGCCGAATTACTAAATGGGCCTTTAGCAAGTGGGGCCAAAAGCATAGTGTCCAGTTGATGGGCCAAATCTGATATCGGCCATAATTTAGCCCAAAGCCTCTTAAAGGGCCGGACCTGATTTGGGCCATAATTTGGCCCAAAACATGGTAGGCTTTTAGCGGGCCGGATCTCATATGGGACTTTATTAGGCCCATAACATGGCAGGCTGTTAATGGACCGGATCAAATATGGGTCGGCATTTGGCCCAAAAACATGGCAGCCTGTTAATGGGCCGTCCTACTAGTCCTCAAAATCTTGTGGGCCTTCAGCTGGGTGGGCCCACTATGGTCGGCGAAATCTCATGGGCCTTTAGCTGGGTTGGCCCATTATGGTCGGCAAAATCTTGTGGGCCTTTAGCTAATGGTCCGCAAAATCTCGTGGGCCTTTAGCTGGGCCGACCCATTATGGCCCGCAAAATCTTGTGGGCCTTTAGCTGGGCTGGCCCCATTATGGTCCGCAAAATCTCGTGGGCCTTTAGCTGGGCTGGCCCATTATGGACCGCAAAATCTTGTGGGCCTTTAGTTGGGCCGGCCCATTTAAACTTTATGGGCCACTTTTGGGCCGGTCCACGTGTCAACATGTCATAGGCGCATCTCGCCCATTGGATGAGTGACACCTGTGCCAACGCGGAGCTGACACGTGTTTCCTCTATCCAATGATGATTTTACACGTGTAAAATACCCATTGGTCCACGCTGTTAACGGGTTATCGGATCCAAAACCGGACCCGATAGCTTAACGACATTCCATTATGGTGGATGCCACGTGTCGGTCACCCTTGATGAAAGCACTTATGTGATGCGCGATTTATCGTCATGGAAATGGACACTTCCGTGATGATAATTTTGGTAATGTCATGGAACACTTCTACGACAGCACATGTATGACTATCTTGATTCTATCATAAAATCATCATGGATGTACATGCATGACAGAAAACTTGACCTACTGTGACAAACACCTAGCATCACGAAAGTGTATTTTTTTGTATTGATTCCCCTTATTCTTGCCAGTTGCAAGAATTAGATCTGGTAGTGATAGGCAAACAATAAAAAGTAAAAGAAAGTGAAATAAAAACAACAAGGTAATCGTAGGATTCTTAGTAATAATTGAGAATGGACCCGGGGCCCATAGGTTAACTAGAGGCATCTCTCTCATAAGCATAGCATCGGTGGGTAAACAAATTACTGTTGGGAAATTGTTATGACAAGAAGATTGTAAGGGAGGCCCCTATAGTTTAATTGGTGCAACAAACCCAAATTGCAAGTACCATGCCTTGAACTTGGGTGGGTGGGAAGACATCAACCCCTTTCCACCATTAGGCTATGCCTTAGTTTGCAACTGTTGGGCAATTGACATAATTGTGCATAGTTATGATTATCATCCAAGGCATAATCAATACATAGGCATTATGTCCATGACAAGTAGACCGTTAATCCAACTGTATCTACTACTATTATTCCACCCCTAGGCTGTTCTCAAGCATGCATCTCAAAGTATTAAGTTCATGATAAATAGAGTAACACATTAAGCATGATTATATAATAATGTAGACAAAGTAATACCAATTAATATGACTGAACCCGTTGTTTTATTCTTAGTAGCAACAATACAATACGTGTCTTTACCCTCATGTCATAGAGCAAGATCAGCGCAAGATTGAACCTACCACAAGCATGTAGTCATACATTTTCATAGGTGATTTTCATAGTGTATAATGCATGTAGTCATACATTTGGATTTTCTGTTTTATAAAAATATTTTACTGCATCCAAATGTATATATACTACCGTCTATAGTATCGACTAAATTTGAGTCCGTTTTCTCTATTTGAATGTAGTTGTTATCAAGTTAATTATACCATCATCTAAATATTATCTTCACAACACACAATGTGCATATAGTATTAATTTCCCAATTAAATATGAACTACATGCACCATATGATGTCAAATTCAAATATGTATATCCATTTTATGTTGAATTCAAACTATAGTACATTAATTCTCTAACTGGATGACTACCATGTATGCAATGTGGTCAAACGATGACTGCCATCGGTATATCGAATTCCAATCAATTGGAGCTTGTTTGATGTGTATATTAAAAGTGCTAGTTATCGACTAGAGGGGGGGTGAATAGGCAATTTTTATGAAAGTCTTCAAAACATGGTGGCTTTCAAAACAATAGGTAAACTGATCCTATATAGTAAGCAGCGGAATGAAAGCTACACTAGGCAAACACAAGTCTAAAATACAACATAATGAAAGCATGAAGACTAATTGCAACTAGGTAGACAGGATCAGAAAGATAGATAGTATGAAGCTAAATAGATAATAGTCCTCACAGTGTGAAGTCAAATAGATTAGACACGTAAGCAACGACTTCACGAAGACAACTGTAAAGTAAGGAGAGTAGAGGATAGAACCAGTAGCTTGATGAAGACAAGGATTTGGTAGACCAGTTCCAATTGCTGTGACAACTGTACGTCTAGTTAGGGAGGCTGAGATTTAACTCAGAAGACCGTGTCTTCACCTTATTCCCCTGGAGCTAAGGACACCGAGTCCTCGCCCAATCACTCTGTATGTCTTCGAGGTAGACTTCCAAACCTTCATAGACTTCGTTAACTGGTAATCCACAATGACTCTTGGATGCTCTGAACGCGATGTCTAACCGGTTGGAGGATTCATAGTCCTCAAGTGTAACAAGTCTTCAGATCACACGGATTGAAAGACTTCAGTAATGCCTAACACTCTTTGGCTCTGGGTGTTTTGGGCTTTGTCCTCACATGTATTTCTCTCTCAAATGCTTCAGAGGTAGGTTGCTCTCAAACGACAAAAGCCATGCACTAACTCTGAGAAGCCACCAATTTATGGTGAAGGGGTGGGCTATTTATAGCCAGGAGGCAACCCGACCTGATATGTCCAAAATGACCCTGGGTCACTAAGGAACTGACACATGTCTAACGGTCAGATTTGAAACACACATGACAGCATGGCTTGGGCTACAAGCAAAGCTGACTCATCCAACTCTGGATAAGATTTGCTCTCATTGTATTTGTTCGAAGACATAGGATTTAGTTGAGCATCACTTCAGTCACTCTGACTTTGTTCACTTGGACCCCACTTAATAGTATGGTGGTTCCTATGGCTCAAATAAGAAGAAATGGAAACTATAAAACAACTATGTCTTCGCACTCCATTGTCTTCAAGTGAATAGCTTCACGCGTCATAATCTTTGTCGTGAAAGTCTTCACAAACCACCATTGTCTTCAATGTCTTCACACATTTTTAGGGGTCATGTATGGTAGGTAAAACCGAATCAATGATGGACATTACCTGTGTTATCCTGCAATTCTCACAAACACATTAGTCCCTCAACCACGTTTGTCATCAATACTCCAAAACCAACTAGGGGTGGCACTAGATGCACCTATAGTCTCCCCCTTTTTGGTGATTGATGACAAACTCGTTGAAGTTTTCAACGGGTATAAAATTAAGTGAAAGTTCAGTGTTGTGAGTATTGTCTTCATACATATGACGAGGCTCCCCCTGAAGATGTGCATATAAATAGTTTGCCTTTGAATGCAAATGCACATGGCAGGTTTTGCTTTGTGGAGCCCATCATCAAAGTGTGAAGACAATGTATCATGCATATAAGAAGATAAGGAAGATAATGATATGCATAATGGGAAAGGACGCCTGCATAATGACTTCATGCGGAATTTAGCATCACATCACAAAGTGGCAGCAAAAGTAGAAGATGACCATCAAGTTTAAGTGTTACAACTCAAAAGCCAAATGTTTCGGAACGAGAGTTGTAAGAACTTAGCAAAAAATTAAGCAACCACCCATATGGACCCGCTTGAAGACTGTCAACTCATATGCTTCTCCCCCTTTTGTCAGTAATGACCAAAAAGGTTTGAAGACATAGAGTATCTACTCATTCCCAGGAGGAGACAAAGTTGGAGCAGTAGGGTCGACGTTGGAGTTAGACGGAGCAGACGGGCCTTGTGCATCATCATCATGCTGAGTAGTGAGAGCAGGCGAAGTGGCGCCATCTTCTTCATCGACGACTCTCGCAACAACAGTTGCAGCCGAGGATGAGTACTCAGAATCTTCAATGGAGGGTGTGTGATGCCAATTTCCATTTTGAGGAGGCCTGGAGTCAAACTTGAAATTTTCGGTGAAGCCATCTGCGCAAAGTCCATCTTCAGTGTAGAGCAAGGTGAGACTATTGCAGGAATCGCGACATGCTTCATGCGCAACAAACTAGTTCTTGGTGGCTAAGTTGCGAATGCGATTGATATCCACCAAGATACTCTTCATATGATGCTTTAGCCAGTCATGATGTTTGTCCTGCTTTTGATGTAAAGCCAATAGAAGCTCACGGTCATTAAGAACACGGGGATGCTTCTGAGGCCTTTGTGCAATGGTGCTTGCAGTGGCTTCAGTATTTGCATGGAGCGGGAGGCGCAGGTTGCCAGCCAAAGGATAGGCAGGAGTTGCAGCATTGGGCACAATGAACACCATCAATGGGCTGTGTGAAGCTCTGGAACTCAGCATTCTGAAGGTGGATTGGATTCTTGGCAGGCTCGGGGTAGATGGCTTCAACAGATATATCAACATCAGGTATGAAGACAATGTGATTGTGAGCTGATGGCCGATAGTCAACAGTTAAATGAAGCTTAATCAAGCGCATCACCCATGGAGCATAGAACTTCAGTCCAAACAGATCAATCCCGAAAGCAGCAAGTTGTCAGATGAAGAATTCATGGGTATTGAATCTGATGCCATTGACGATATAGAACACCAAAGTCTTCATGGAGCCTTCAAGTTTGGCTTCAGATGAATGGCCTCTGATGTTCCAGAGAGTATGCCGCAAAATGTGATATACTATGCATGGCAGATACTCGAGGTCCTCAACAAAGAATTCCTTTGGATATTCAGCGTCTTGGGGCAAAGGCTTCATTATGCTAAGCATTTGGCTCATGTTCAGCTCTAGCCTCTAAAATATGCTCTGTAGTTCATTCTGATAAAGTGAACAACCAGGTTCGTTTAACTCACCTGGAGTGGGCAGGGATGTCAGCTCGATGATATACTGAGCTTTGGCTTCGTGATGCACATCACCTGTCATCCACTCAAGGATCCAAGTCTTGGGATCCCTGTTGTAGCCTCGAATGTGTAAGGTGGCATAGAACTACAGGAGGAGCTCTTCATTCCAGTGCTCTTTATCAGTGACAAATGCCAGAAGACCAACATCCCTGAAGCAGTCAAGGGCTTCTTCCAGACATGGCAGCCCAACCATAGCATCACAATCCAGACGCCTGTGTGGAAAAATCCTGTCTTGATTGTACATAATGCAGGAGTAATAGCTTCGCTGTTGGTGGCTCCAAAATCTATCAAATGAGATCCTTGGCTTCTTGTAAGGGTTCTTGGCACTGTCAAAGAATGTATTGTCTTCTTTGAAACTAAGCACGCTGAATGAGCCTTGTGTAGTTATAGCACTTGGAAGCCTTGGCAGACGTGGCTTTGGCTTCTGGACTTGAGGCCTTCGCTCAACATGATAGTCATATTGTGGTCCTAGAGTGGTAGCAGGAATCATAATAGGCCAACGAGCAGTGACAAGATGATTGTCATGATCGAAAGACAATTCCATGATGTGAGGCTATGGTGGAGGAACAACACCATCAGTGATGATTAGCATCATAGTTGCTTCAGCATTCACATTGGCTTTAGGCTCCACATTGTCTTCAGCCATTACAGGGTCATTGGCTTCAGTAGCGGTGTTGGTGCCAGACACATTGTTTTCAACCTCCATTTGGTCAACGACCGGAGGGTCAGGCATGATCACATTCTCTTCAGGAATGACTAGATCAACAACAAGGGGTGTGGATTCTCTTTCTTCTTCTCTTATTTCTTCATCAGCTGATGCAGCCGGAATGTCTTTACCAGCATTAGCTTCAAACGCTTGAATAGTCGCAGAAGGATTCTCTTCAGGGAATAGTTTACCTGCCACTGAGCTGGATGGTTGTGAATCTTATTCTGGAATGGTGGACATGGAGACGGATGGCTTGAGACCTTTGCGAAGCCTGCGAAACGATGGCGATGCATTTGGAGATGGAGTGGTCTCCATGTAATTGTCATCATCAAGTACCAGATAGGTAACTTGAGCTGGTGGAGTATGGGGTGTCTCATCTTGAATAGGGGTTTCTTCTTTTTGGCGCTCTGCCTATGAGTCATCTTGAGCAATTGGCGTCAATGGATGACCAATGCTAATATATTCATTGCTGGTAGGAGCAGGCGATGATACGAACTGGCGCTCGAGCTGAGGAAGGACTTCATCATCAAGTACATTGTCTTCATGACCAATGTCTTCAGCTGCGTTGGGGTCAACAGCTAGAACTTCTTCAGATTCTGGTGCCTCTGTGGGAGCAGGATCATGAACAACGAGGCGATGCTCGTGATTAGCAAAGGCAGGATATGCAACAGAAATGGGTTCAACAACAAGGGGCTCTCGGGCAGCATGTTCTTTCCTTGAAGACTTACAACCCTTAGCCTTCAGCTTTTTCTTGGAAGGGGCATCAGATGTGTCCTTGTGCTTCCTCTTCCTGGCTTAAGCTTCAGCCTGCTTAGTCTTCTTAAGCTTAGAAGCAGTTGAAGGGACCTTTGGCTTCGAGCCGATCATGCTGGCAGGGAAGACAATGCTGGGTTGTCCCTGCCTTGTAGCATCAGGATTAGCTTCAGGGTGCTTCTTGCTCTTCTTAGCAGCCATTTTGGGATCAATGCCAGGACGCCCAAGAGCTTTCCTCTTTTCAGCTTCATTGTGCGCTTGCACACATTTTTGAGCATAAGATTTCAGGTGTTCTCGAGAGCCTTTGGCTTCTTCATGCTTCTTGTGAAATTCAGTTTTGAGGTCTTGCAGCATCTTCTGGAAGATTTGCACATCTGCCACACTGAGCGTGTGCATGTTCTTCTTGAAATGTGCCTTCTCATAGTCAATCTTGTTCTTGAGCTCGACGATTTTCTGTGCCAGGTCCAGCTCATTAGCAATTGCAGAGTGGAATGTGACGTTGATGCCTACTGGTAGCTCCAGACTATCAATGCTGATGTTCTGATCATCGAATCACTCATCAATGAAATTGTTCAAGATGTCAACATCAAAGATGGGTAGATCACTGAAGATCTCCGCCTCTTGCTTTCTCTTGTTCAACATCTCAAGGGCTTCATCACCAAGATCTTCATCGCTTGATAGATCAATGGTGTCTTCCTCGTTGCGCAGAATGGCAACAGGAGTGAGGGGTTGCCCAGTAGCCTTCTTGGGCAATGGCTTCTTGGTCCTCTTGGACACACGAGACAAATCTTCAGATTGCACACTGGATTTAGGCGGTGCAGTTTTCAGTGACTTCTTGGTTGAAGCTTTTGGAGCAGCAGAGGCAGATGGCTTTGAAGCTTTTGCCTTCTTCTGCTTCTTCTTCTTCTTCTTCTTCTTCTTCTTCTTCTTCTTCTTCTTCTTCTTCTTCTTCTTCTTCCTCTTCTTCTTCTTCTTCTTCTTCTTCTTCTTCTTCTTCTTTGGTGGTGATGGAGCATCATAAGAATCAGCTTCTTCAGCAGATTGCTCCACAACAGCTCTCTGGGTAGCAATGAGATAGAAGCCCGTCGAAGTTGGTGAAGGGGCCAATTCTATTCTCATTGGCTTCACGAGTTCCATCTGGTCTTGGAGCGGAGGGGCCAGGGTTGAAGTTGAGTCCAAACTCCTTCTGGTGCTTAGCTGCTGAATCTTTTGCAAACTGGAAGTTGCGCTTCAAAAGATTGCCCTCACGACACCATAGGAGAGATGATGGGTGAGCATTCTCAGGCTGTGGTCCTCTGACCATACATGGATAGAACCCCTGTTCAATAGCTTCAACCTTGTTCTTCGGTACCAAGTTGCGGTACAGACAGTCACCCCACGGGCGCTCGATGACATTCTTCTCAGCATATTTAGGTGTTCCAAACTTGTACTTGAACCACTGCTCTGCCCAATATCTCCGGATCCACTAGATCCGGTTCTTGTGCTGGGTGTAGCTCTCCTCTAGGTCATACTTGTAGAGTTCATAAATATCTTCAGGCAAATCAAGTGCAGTGTTGCCACGATGTTACCTACCTCATTTTCATGTAGACTTCTCTGAAGCCATAATGTTCAAACTGATTGGCTTCAAAGCAGTGAAAGGCTTCCATCTGCTGGTTAGACAAGAACTAGCTTCAGTAGATTCGATGTGACGTTGTAAGAATTCTGCAAATGAATGTAGACTATGAGAACCAAGGGATTCTCCCACGGACATGTACCTGTGACAACATTAGAGATGCGAGGGAAGGGGAAGAGGTCATATGCACTCTCAGAAGATTTTGAAGATAAATCAGTTTAGAAGACATTGACCTCACAGTGCAAAGACATTCACTTATTGAAGGATGTTCGTTCCAGATTTGTACGAATCCACGAATGGGTACTAACTAGTTTTGACGCATAAGTGAACATACTTTTCAATATATGAGATCCAGAAAGAGACAGATCTAGATTTGGAAGTGTATAAACCACTTTTGGTTCAAGTGGATGGATTTGACAAATCGAAGAGATTGTAAAAAGTAGGTTTTAATTACCACGGATGAACTACTAGACGAAGTGGACAGGAGACCGAGCAGTCCAATCTCCCGCGCCCTAACTTGGCGAAAGACACCTACGACGGCGGCGGAAAGGAAGAGGACCACGGCCAGCGTGAGGACGACGTCGAAGAAGTCGCGGCAGCTAAGCGTTTCGTCTTCGACGTTGACACAAGCTAGTGGAGGCACTAGGGTTTGACTAAGGTGGCGAGGTGGAAGAAAGAATTTTGACCGCGAGGGGTGTGTATTTATAAGGAGGAGGGTGGCGCAGCGCAATTACGCAGGTGCCCCTGGCGGTTCACATGTGAGGAACATGTGGCGTGCATGCAACTTATCAGGAGTTGATCTATGTTCCCACACATGCCTGGATTGTCGGGTGGTCGTTCTGGCTTCTCCGGTTTTCAGACAAAGGATAGAACATTAAAACCGGTTTTAAATGTGTGTCTCTGTATCTTTTGCTGAGAAGGACACAGAGAAGATATTCGACAAGTGTCAACAGAATGCAGATGACTTAGACAGAAAGAATTTGAGGGAGTAGCACACAAGGGATTAGGGTCCGATCACATTCACTTAGGTCAGAAAAATGGCAACTTGAAGACATAGCTATAAGTGAGTGCTGTAGAGGACAGAACACATGTGCAGATATAATTATTACTGAAGACAAATCAACATTGCAAAGATATAGAATTGAAGATAAAGCAATGTTGAAGACAATCCAAATGCGAAGATAATGCAATCATGACGCCAAATGAAAATCTTCCAAAAGTTTTAGTGGTGGCGTTACCCACCATATAGGAAGTATTAGACCCAGACATGGCGCACAATTATTGTGGTGCTCCGAAGTCAAATTCTACGTTAATGTATTCACACTCAGAGGGTAAGTCTTCATTGATTGAAGAAATACGTTACTTCGTGTGTTGCACATCTAAGTCATCAACATGCATAAGCGTTAGGATGTGTGTCCATTCACTGGACATTTGAGGATTCTAAGATATTTAGCTCACACCGCAGCTTGCAAAACCTCTTCTCATCCAAGGGCTTAGTGAAGATATCAGCCAGTTGCTCTTCAGTGTTAACGTGAATGATATCAATGTCTTCCATGTTGAAATGATCTCTGAGAAAGTGATGACGAATCTTGATGTGCTTTGTCTTCGAGTGCTGAAATAGATTCTTGGAAAGCTTGATGGCGCTTTCCTTGTCGCAAAAAAGTGGCACATTCTTCGTGTTGATGCCATAGTCCTTGAGAGTTTGCTTCATCCAGAGAAGCCGAGCACAACACGATCCAGCAGCAATGTATTCAGATTCAGCAGTGGAGAGTGATACATAGTTTTGCTTCTTTGAAGACCAACAGACAAGAGATCGTCCAAGAAAGTGACATGTTCCTGAAGTGGACTTGCGATCAACCTTGTCACCAGCATAATCAGCATCAGAATATCCAACAAGATCAAATGTTGAGCCCTTTGGATACCATAATCCTAGTGTTGGGGTGTGAGCCAAATATCTAAGTATTCACTTCACCGCTAGGTGATGCGACTCCTTTCGTGCCGCTTAGAATGGGGCACACATGCAAACGCTAAGCATAATATTAGACCTAGTTGCACATAAATAGAGCAAAGAACCAATCATGGAGCGGTATACCATTTGATCGAACTCTTTACCATTGTCGTCAGGGATGAGATGACTTTGGTTGGCATTGGCGTCATGTACCCTTTGCAGTCTTGCATTCCAAACTTTTTCAGGCAATCTTTGAGGTATTTTTCATGCGATATGAAGATGCCATTGCACTGTTGACGGATTCGAAGACCAAGGAAGAATTTCAGCTCCCTCATCATGGACATCTGATATTGCTCTTGCATCATGTATCCAAACTCGTCATTGTATCTCTTATTGGTGCATCCGAAGATAATGTCATCTATGTATATTTGACACACAAATAGTTCACCATCATATGTATTCGTGAAGAGAGTGGGATCTAGGGAACCAGGTTTGAAGCCTTTGCTTTTCAGGAATTCCTTCAGTGTGTCATATCAAGCGCGAGGTTCTTGTTTGAGGCCATATAGTGCCTTGTTGAGCTTGTACACCATATCAGGATGCTTAGGATCTTCAAAACCAGGTGGTTGAGCGACATACAATTCTTCTTCGATTTTGCCGTTGAGAAAGGCACTCTTCACATCCATTTGGTATAGAAGAATGTTGTGATGGTTGGCATAAGCCAGCAGTATGCGAATGGCTTCAAGCCGAACCACGGGAGCAAAGGTTTCATCGTAGTCTATCCCTTCCACTTGTGTGTAACCTTGAGCAACGAGGCGAGCTTTGTTTTTGACAACTTGTCCAAGTTCATCTTGCTTGTTGCGATAGATCCATTTCATGCCAATGACATTGTGCTTGCCAGGATCAGGATGTTTGACAAGATCCTAGACATTATTCAGCTCAAACTGTTGAAGCTCTTCTTGCATAGCTTGAATCCATTCAGGTTCCATGAAGGCTTCTTCGACTTTCTTGGGTTCAGATATAGGGACAAACACAAAGTGACCATAGAAGTTTGCTAGTTGTGTAGCTCTTGATCGAGTGAGAGGGCCAGGAGCATTGATGCTATCAATGATCTTCTCAATTTGGACTTCATTTGAAACTCGAGGATGAGCAGGACAAAGATTTTGATCTGACTGACTGTTGTCTTCGTCTTCAGCATTGGCTTCGGACTGAGCATTATCTTCAGGTTGATTAGGTGCAGAAATGATAATCTCATCATCAGCTTGTTCCTCTGTGGTTATGATTTCTCCAGTACCCATTAACTTGATAGCTTCACCTGGTGTGGCTTCATCTAGCACATTTGGCAGGTGCTCTCTTTGAGAGCCGTTAGTCTCATCAAACCGCACATCTACAGTTTCAACCACTTTATAGTGAAAGAGGTTGAAGACTCTGTAGGTGTGTGAGTCCTTTCTGTAACCAAGCATAAAACCTTCTTGTGCTTTCGGTGCGAATTTAGACGTGTGATGTGGATGTTTGATCCAGCACCTGGCACCAAAGACTTTAAAGTAACTGACATTTGGCTTGTCACAAGTAAGAAGTTCATAAGATGTCTTCTTGACGAACTTGTGAAGATATACTCTGTTGATGATGTGGCATGCAGTATCAATAGCTTCAGGCCAGAATTTTCTTGGAGTCTTGTACTCATTGAGCATCATTCGTGCCATCTCAATGAGCATTCTGTTCTTGCGCTCGATGATGCCATTCTGCTGAGGTGTGTAAGGAGCAGAGAACTCGTGTGTGATGCCCAAAGTATCAAGATAAATGTCGAGGCCAACATTCTTGAACTCAGTGTCATTGTCACTCTGGATGTGCTTGACTTGATGCCATAATCCTTCATGGCCCGGTTTGCAAAGCGTCTGAAGACATCCTACACTTCAGTCTTATAGAGAATTATGTGCACCCAGGTGTATCTTGAGTAATCATCAACAATAACAAAGCCATAGCGATGTGCAGTAGTAGTGAGAGTAGAGTAGTGAGTAGGTCCAAATAGATCCATGTGAAGCAGCTTGAAGGGGCATGAGGTAGTCATGATTGTCTTCGAGGGATGCTTGCCTCTCGTCATCTTTCCAGCTTCACAAGCACCAATAGATGATCCTTCTTGAACTTGACGCCCTCAATGCCAATGATGTGCTTCTTCTTCGCGAGAGTGTACATGTTCCTCATGCCTGATGTCCTAGTCGTTGATGCCATAGCCAGCATTCTAAAGCCTTTACTAGAAGACATATGGCAAGCTGTGGTCCTGCTGAGAAATCTACCATGTACAGATCACCTCTTTGATAGCCTTCGAGGACTAGAGATTTGTCAGATTCCATTAGTACAAGACAAGGATATTTTCCAAATATCACAATCATGTTCAGATCATAGAGCATTGACACAAAATAAGTTGTAACTAAGGGATTCAACAAGCATCACTTTATCCATGTGCTGATCCTTTGAGATAGCAACTCTACCAAGACCCAATACCTTACTTTTACCAGTGTTAGTGAATGTGATGTGGCTCTTAGTAGATGTACGTAGGGTTGAATCCATAAGAAGACTTTGATCACCAGTCATGTGGTTAGTGCAGCCGCCGTCCATTATCCATTCAGTGGCTTTCGGAGTTGTACCCTACATGCAGTTAGCGGGATAGGCTTCACCAAGAGTATTGTGAAGCAGAAAAATGTAACAAACAAGCATATTATCAAAGTTTAAATCTTGGTTAGGCATGATAGGATGCTCGTCAAGGAACCCTGAGACAAAATACATGATAAGACCATTTGAGCATTTTATCTTGCGTCCCACAAGATGTTTTAGGTCTCCAGCATTGTCGTTAGAAGATTTTGCTTTCCGGCTGGAGACCTTTCCCTGCAAAAGAAGTTAATTCTTCATAACCACCCACATCTTCAGGGGTGGCTTAGAAGCAATGAGTCTAAGTGTAGCGTCTGAGAACTTTGGCTTGGGAGCCCTAGCAAATAGATTCATAGGAGGATAATAATACTCATAAGAAAATGCAGAAAAGTTCTTAGTTTTGTGAACATAGCGGTTAGATGAAACACCCTCATATTTATGAGTCTCATAGCAATTCTCCTGCAAAACATTGGTGTTAGGGTGACCATGAGTGGTCCTCTGCCTGTATGAAGCCTTTGGACCATATGACGCCTTTGGTTAGGGGTTTGTCTTTTTCCCAGGTGGTGTCATGATGACATTCACGGGAAGCTTCTCAAGACAACTTTTGGGCACCCAGATGTTCTTCTGGGGTGATCCATTCCTGTAGTTAGTACCAATGTACCTGGTGTCGGTGTCAAAACCGGCAGATCTCGGGTAGGGGGTCCCGAATTGTGTGTCTAAGGCTAATGGTAATAGGAGGCTGGGGACACGATGTTTACCCAGGTTCGAGCCCTCTCGATGGAGGTAATACCCTACTTCCTACTTGATTGATCTTTATGATATGAGTATTACAAGAGTTGATCTACCACGAGATCATAGAGGCTAAACCCTAGAAGCTAGCCTATGATTATGATTGTTCTTGTCCTACGGACATAACCCTCCGGTTTATATAGACACCGGAGGGGGCTAGGGTTACACAAAGTCAGTTACAGAGAAGGAGATCTACACATACGAATTGCCAAGCTTGCCTTCCACGCAAAGGAGAGTCCCATCCGGACATGGGACAAACTCTTCAATCTTGTATCTTCATATTCCAACAGTCCGGCCAAAGTATATAGTCCGGCTGTCCGAGGAACCCCTAATCCAGGACTCCCTCAGTAGCCCCTGAACCAGGCTTCAATGAGGATGAGTCCGGCGCGCAAATTCTCTTCGGCATTGCAAGCCGGATTCTCCTCCAAATCCAGAGTACCTGTTGTAGCGAGTAGTGTCCGGATTCCCATTAATGTTGTACTCCTCGGCTTCTGTGCTTCAATAATGATTATCTCCATGTGTCGAGTGAATGCAAGAAGTCGGGGCATTTTTACATTTGCCACCCTAACCATGTAAGTAAATCGTCTATTTAAAGAGACGGGGATCCTCAGATCCAAATCACACCATCCTCCCCCAGCAAGCATTTCATCAGAGCGCGCCCAGAAGAAACCATCCCATCATTACCGGCCGTCGCAGCTCCTCCTCTTGCTCCCATAGCACTAAGCCAGGTGATTGGGAGAAGTGTTCCGTTCCCCATAGCCGATTAGTAGAGTTGCAGACCAAGGGGTTTCTCCCGCCTGCATACATGGTCCCCGTCCAAGCCGGACTAGCCACGTATAATGGCGGGGAGCAAGCAGAGAGCTTTCCTAACCCATCCAAGGGGGAGCGGGTATGCCTTGTCCCTTATTTGCTGAGGGGACTCGGGTTTCCAATCCATGCATTCCTCTGCGGGCTCCTGGAGTTCTATGGCCTCCAGCTGCATAACTTCATCCCTGCCTCCGTACTGCACATCTCAAGTTATGTCGCCCTTTGCGAGCTATTTCTGGGCTGCGTGGCTCATTTCGAGCTATGGAAGAGGCTATTCTGCCTTGTCCCCCGTAATCAGGAGGGATCAATATATCAAGTGGGCGGAGCCGAAATATGGCGCGTCGCCGAGACCGTATACTTGTCCGGCACTACAAAGAAGGCATCCGAAGACTGGCCTTTGGAGTGGTTTTATGTAGAGGACGTCCCCCTTCCAGACCCAATTCAGATGTGCCTTCCAGAGTTTGCTACCCCGCTGAAGAAACGCCACAGCTGGCGCCCCCGGAGCCCCCAGGAGGAAGATAACAGAGAGGTCCTTTACCTGATGGGCAGGATAAAAACGCTGGCCAAATCAGGATTGACAATAATCGAAGTTATGTCAATATGCATAATGCGGGGGGTGTAGCCACTTCAATATCGGGGGAAACCCATGTGACACTTCAATGGAGAAGACGACGCCACCCGCTGTGGTCGTAAAGGTCCGGACTCCGCCACCGCTCTGGCGAAAATATTGTCCGACTTGTACAAAGGAGAAGAAGAGGAGTTCCTCCGTATTAAGCCACGGGATGGATTTTCTATGTACAACCCCCCAATCTAGGTGAGCTGCTATCCTTTACTCAACTCCATTCACTCCCATACTCTTTATCATAAATACTCACCTTGCCAATTGCTAGCAGGAACTGCAAAAGTCCGTGAGGGATATTCACAGCCCATCTCCACAGCCGGAGGACCCTGACCAGGCCATCGACCCCGGACTCGAAGAAGATCCGGACATATCTGTGGAGCTGGTCGACGGGACATTTTACCAGGCAAGCCGTGACGGCACCCTGGTGGTCATCATTGCCGACTATCCCGGACTGCTCCCTGCATCGAGTGTAAGTAAAACCAGAGTCCTAACTTCCGAGAAGGATTCCTTCTTTATGCCTTACCCCCTGCACATATATTGTACTTTATAGAAGCGGCTACCGGGGTGCCGCGCCGAGCCCACGGGGGCTCATCAACAAAGGGCACCCAAGCCAGCCAGGCTTAAGAGGAAGGCGGTTAGGGTTGAGACGCCGTTGCAGAGGTATAATTTAAAACCTGCTTCATGATTATCGTCTTTGAAATGTAACAACGTTCATTGTGTCCTGGCAGAAAGAGTAGTCGCCGGACCATGTCCGGAGACCCTGCCAACCACGCCTCTGCCAGCCGGATACCAGAACCGGCCTCAAGGGTGGAGGCTAACGTGGGGACAACATCGAATAATCCCCCTACAGGGGATGCGGATAGAATCTCCACTACGAATTCTGAAGTGTAGAGTGCCATGAATCACCGGCACCAACGGGCTGTACTCCGCGATGCTAATTTCTCAGAGGAGGCGTTTAATGCCTTCAACTCAGGGATGTGTACATCCGAACTGCTCAAGACAGAGTCGCCAGAGCCATGGACCAGTATGTAAAGGACTTATGGGTAAGAAAATTTCATAAGTATGTATATTAGTAGCCCCTGAGACTTGAAACAGTTGGCACAACTGATTTAAGGATCATTGTATGCATAGATTCTTGCAGAGAAGAATACCCATTTATCTCAAGAGCTAGAGGAATGCAAGCCCCAGCTGAGGGCCGTAGTTGCCAAAATAGAGGAATCCAAGAAGGCCTCATCTGGTAATACTTGTCTCGATCAAAAGAGAATGTAAGTACATATACCAGTTAATATTCAGCATGTTTGACAAATCTAACAATAGATTCTGTAGACAATCCCGGAGAGAATCCGGAGATCGTACGAGAGGATGAGCCACAAGCTCGACGACAGATAGAGGCTGGCGAGCGTGTGCTTACACGGGTTAGGCAAGAGAAAAATGATCTCCAAGATGCCAATACCCGGCTGGGCGTCGAATTAAAAGATGTTCGGGCCCAGCTTGATGACTCCGTGAAGGAGAATAAGAGGCTTCGACGTGGCATTTATAGTAAGTTCTTAAGTGAACCTTTATGTAGTTTGGCGAAGAAACAAGTTAACAGAGTTATGTCTGTAGGTATGCTGGCAGGCCGTCCTGAAGAGGAGATGCCCGGATCCGCAGGCGATCTTCTGCAAGAACTTTCACAACTGCACAAACGAGTTCGGCAGGTGATGTAGGGTATTGCCCAGGCCTTGTGGCTGTCCGCCTCCCAGCCAAGAAGCATAGGAGAGCTTGTAGAGCTGCTCAAGGGAGCGCGGCAGCGCTTCCGATTATGGAAGATATCGGCCTGCCGACAAGGTGCGAGGGAAGCCTGGGCCATGGTAAAGACGCGGTACAATACGTGGATCCGAATCAAATGGCCCTAGTCGGTCCTGTAGGTCCAGATGGGAAGGAAATTCCTGTTAGTCTGGTATATGACCAAGTAGGATTAGCCGCAAAGTATTCCCAACAGGATTGTAGGCTAGACAACCTATTGGATGGTATAGAAGAAGAATTTAGCCAGTCCAAGTGACTATGTACTTCAGTGGACATATGTAGTCCCTAGCCGGATTGTAAATCATTTGTCTTGGCGGACCTTTTCGCTTCAGCCTCCAAACCCGATAGTCTGAAGTGTATCCGAATACTCGCTCAGTTATGTAAACCGGGGTACGCGTGGAAACCAGGCGTAGGGGTAATAAGTGCTTGAAACAGACAAGTACCCAACTAGTTATGTTATATTACATGGATAGTAAGAAACATCTTCCAGAGAGAATAGTTCCGTTAAGGGTTCCTTTCCCTGGGTACACATGCATTAATGTGCATGTCCGAACTGCGAACAGAGACGCATGATACAAAACATTTGGGGGTTTATATTGTAATAGGTAAAAAACATATTTTGTTCACCGACCGAATATTCCCTTAAGAATGCTACATTTTGGCTTCACCAAGTCTGAGGTACACATCCGACTGACCCGGCAGTAACAATCACAGAGGTGCTCCCCTTATGCCCTAGCCGAATTAACTGGAACATAGGGCGTAAACACAAGAGCCAAGCAACCCAGCTTGGCCAAAATTGAAGTCATATCAATGCACATAATGGCGAAAAAAGGCGCATACGGAGAAGTTACACATATGCATTAGGCATGAAGCCCGGATAATAGTTATATTAATCTTCTGTATAAGAAGCCCCCAGGTATAATTAGCGCGGATAGCACGTCGAAATTGTGTAAACGGGTCACACTTCAGGCCCTCTTGAGCTATATTTAAAAAAAGAAGACAAAAGAGAGAGGATATAATTTAAAAGGGGCAGAGGTAAGGAGACAAACACAGAGTCCGGCGCTTTAGGCGTAGAATCTTCGGAGTCTGGCCGCATTCCATGGGTTCGGCTCTAATCGATTATCCGATGCATCACGCAGGTGGTACGCTCCTCTGGTGAGAACTTTATCAATGATGAAGGGACCCTCCCACTTGGGTTTGAGCTTGTCCTTTTTCTTCTCTGGTAGGCGCAGAACGAGTTCGCCAATATTATAAGTTTTGGCCCGTACTTCTCTGCTTTGATACCTTCGAGCCTGCTGCTGATAGAATGCGAAACGGGCTTTTGCTACATCGCGCTCCTCCTCCAGGGCATCTAGATTGTCTTGCTAATCGAGATCGGCTTCTCTCTCTTCGTACATGTGCACGCGAGGTGAGTCATGAATAATATCGCAGGGCAATACCGCCTCTGCGCCGTACACCATGAAGAATGGTGTGTATCCAGTAGTGTGATTCAGCGTGGTCCGCAGTCCCCATAGTACGGAGTCGAGCTCCTCGACATAGTGCATATCTGACTCCTTCAAGGATCGCACCAGTCTGGGTTTTATTCCGCTCATAATAAGACCATTTGCTAGTTCGACTTGACTGTTTGTTTAGGGGTGATAGACAGAGGCATAATCGAGCTTAATGCCCATATTGCCGCACCAAGTTTTCACCTCATCGGCTGTGAAGTTTGAGCCATTGTCGGTGATGACGCTGTGGGGGACACCGTAACGATGCACAACCCCTGATATGAAGTCTATCACTGGTCCGCATTCAGTCGATTTAACTGGTTTGGCTTCTATCCATTTGGTGAAATTGTCCACCATGACCAACACGTTTTTTTATTATGGCTTCCACCTTTAAGGGGTCCGACCATATCAAGCCCCCAAACCGCGAAGGGCCAAGTTATGGGGATATTTTGGAGAGCAGTAGGGGGCATATAGCTTTGATTGGCGAAAAGCTGGCAACCAACGCAATGTTGGATGAGATCCTGTGCGTCTGCTCGGCCTGTCGGCCAGTAAAAACCGGTATGGAAGGCCTTGCTTACAAGGGCCCGAGCTGCAGCGTGGTGGCCACCGAGTCCGGCATGGATTTCGGCCAAGAGCTGCAGCCCTTCCTCTTCAGAGATGCATCTTTGGAGCACTCCGGTGGCGCTTTTCTTGTAAAGCTCTCCCTCGTGCACTTTGTAGGCTTTGAACGCCGCATAATGCAACGTGCCTCATTTTGGTACTCGGGGAGCTCTTGCCTGTTTAAGTAAGCTAAGAAGGGTTCGGTCCACGGGGTGATGACATCCATGATTACGTGGGCTGAAAGTGTTATTTCGGTGGCGCAGCCTCCAATTATGCCAGTGTGCTCGGTATCTGGGGTTGTGGTTGGATTCGGACTAGTATTGCCGGTCTCCCCTTGCCACACCATGGATGGCTTGAACAACCTTTCCAAGAAGATATTAGGTGGGACGGGGTCGCGCTTGGCGCTGATGCAGGCGAGGATATCTATCGCTTGATTGTTTTCTCGAACCACATGATGGAATTCGAGCCCATCGAACCGAATTGACATCTTGAGGAAGACATTATGGTAGGCCGCCATTTTCGGATCCTTGGCATCAAAGTCTCCATCTATCTGAGATATTGCAAGGTTCGAATCCCCGCGCACTTCTAGGCATTGGATGCCCATGGAGACTGCCATCCGAAGACCATGCAATAGAGCCTCGTATTCGGATGCATTGTTGGAGTCTGTGTATAGTCTTTGTAGTATGTATTGGACCGTGTCTCCGGTGGGGGATGTCAGGACAACACCCGCTCCCTATCCGTCCAGCATCTTAGAGCCGTCGAAGTGCATGATCCAATTGGAGTATGCGCCATACTCTGTAGGGAGTTCGGCTTTTGTCCATTCGGTGACGAAGTCGGCCAGTACTTGCAACTTAATGGCTCGCCGTGGTTTGTATGTTATGTCGAACGGGAGGAGCTCGATAGCCCATTTAGCAATCCGGCCCGTGGCATCATGCTTATTTATTATATCGTTAAGTGGTACTTCGGAGGCCACCGTGATTGATCTCTCTTGAAAGTAGTGTCGTAGTTTCCGAGATGCCATGAAGACCGTGTATGCCATCTTTTGATAATGTGGGAACCGGGACATGCATGGAGTGAGGACAGTGGATATGTAGTATACCGGCTTTTGAAGCGGGAACTTGTGTCCGTCCGTTTCTCGTTGGACGACGAGCACTGCGCTTACAACCTGGTGTGTTGCGGCTATATATAATAGCATGGGTTCGCCAATATTTGGCGCGGCCAGGATTGGGTTGCTGGCCAAAAGGGCATTTATTTCTTCTAGTCTAGCCGTGGTCGCATTCGTCCAGTCGAAGTGTTCGGTGCGTCGAAGAAGGCAATAAAGAGGTAGTGCCTTTTCTCCCAATCAGGAGATAAAGCAGCTTAAGGCAGCCACGCATCCAGTTAATTTCTGGATTTGCTTGAGGTCTGTTGGGAGCCCACCGCCCAAGTTGCGGCAATCGAGCCCGACGAATCTCTCTGCGGCCTGTTCGATCTGTCGACTGGCTCCGCAAAGACCACATCCGAGTGTGATAGCAGCGATCCAGCGGTGGAGGTCCTGATGGTCAATGGACCACATGGTCCCCCCGGCTTTCCCAGTGCTGAGGGAGGCGACGGCAGAGGCGATCCGTCGCACGCCCATGAAGAGTACCTTCCCTAGCCCCTCGATTCACTGCAGAGGGAAGAACTTCGCCGCCGGAACATGGATGCACTTCACACTCCTATCGTTCGAGAAACCCCTGAGGCTCGCGCCTTAGAGGACGCGCGCTTGGCCAACCTGGCTGAGCGCACTCGACTGGAGAACCTTCAGCGAGCACTCGATGAGCTTGCGCGACAACGGGTCCCGGATTCCAGTCGACGTCAGCTCTTTCCACCTCCGACTCAGGTAGATCGAACTCCGATTCAGAATTTAGCAGCTGCAGCCCATATAGCAGAGTCAATTCATCCTTCCCAGTCAGAAGCTGGCAGAGGCTTGATGCAGATCAGAGATTTGCTCCGGGCAGCAGGAGATCAAAATTCAGCTGTATCCCAGTCGCGGAACATGATTCACAGCAATTCCGTAGCTGCGAATATAGTCCAGTCGGCTCATATCCCCAGATCGCCCCCGAGGCGTGAAGGGCGTGGAGACCGGCACGATCAGTACAGGAACCGTGAGCAGTATGATCACCGATTCGATCGCGATGATCGACGTCGAGTGCCCACCCCTCCCCCAAGGGGTGGATCCTACGCACCTCGACAGCAGGATGATAGACGCCAGCACAGTGGCGGGCTAAGAATTCCAGTCAACCCCAGGGAACCAGGCTTTGATGCGAGGTCCATCATCGTTCAAGGTCTGGTCGACCAGAACAGAGCTCACAGAGAGGGTAACGACAGAAATGTACCCACCAGCAGCCGAGTGCATGTCTTCCGACCAGAGTGTTTCAGCAGAGCCATCAGGGCCGCGGTGATTCCCCCCAACTTCAGGTTGGCGAATGGAGTCAGTAAATTCAATGGTGAGTCTAAGCCTGATACTTGGCTTGAAGACTACCGAGTGGCTGTCCAGATCGGCGGCGGAAATGACGTGGTGGCCATGAAGCATCTGCCTGTTATGTTGGAGGAATCGGCCAGAGCATGGTTGAATCAGTTGACACCCAGCAGCATTTACACGTGGGAAGACCTTTCCCGAGTGTTTGTCAGAACGTTCGAGGGAACATGGAAGCGACCAGTAGGACTGACTGAGCTGCAATCTTGTGTGCAGAAGTCGAATGAGACTTTGAGAAATTACATCTAGAGATGGATCACATTGCATCACATAGTAGAGAATGTATCTGATCACTAGGCAGTCTGCGCCTTCAAGGAAGGCGTTAAATACAGAGAGCTAAGCCTGAAATTCGGTCAAACCGGGGACATGTCTCTGAGTCGAATGATGGAGATAGCCACCAAATATGCCAATTGTGAGGAAGAGGATCGGCTCCGGAGTGGCAAGCACAAGTCGGTCGCTTAGGAAACCGGAGGAGGGAACTCTAGTCGGAAGCAAAAACGGAAAGCCGAGCCAGTTGCTCCTGGAGAAGCCTTGGCCATGACTCAAGGAAAGTTCAAAGGAAAGCCCAAAGGGCCCTAAAACCCCAAGAAAGTGAAGGATAAAGAGGGAAATGACGTGATGGATTTACCATGTCACATACACACGAGGAAGGATGAAGAAGGTAATTTCATTTACCCGAAACATACCACTCGACAATGTCGACTCCTGATACAGCAGTTCCAAGGGAAACAGTCCAAGGATAAGGAAAAAGAGTCAGACAAAGTTGAGGACAAGGGAGACAGTGATGAAGAATATCCACAAGTCAATTCCACTTTGGTGATTTTTCCTGACGTTGAGAGCAAAAGTTGACTGAAAGTTATAAACCGAGAGGTGAATATGGTCGCTCCGGCGACACCCAATTATCTGAAGTGGTCTCAGACGGCCATCACATTCGACCAGTCTGATCACCCGACGCACATAGCCACCCCCGGGAGGCAAGCTCTGGTGGTCGACCCAGTCGTCGAAGGCACTCGACTGACTAAAGTATTGATGGATGGCGGCAGTAGTTTGAATATACTGTATGCTGAGACACTGAAAGGGATAGGCATTCCGATGTCCAGACTTAGCGCAAGCAACATGAGTTTCTATGGAGTCATTCCTGGCAAGAAGGCCGCGTCACTCGGCCAGATTGCTCTCGATGTGGTTTTTGGTGATTCCAAAAACTTTCGCAAAGAAAAGCTGACATTTGAGGTTGTGGATTTCCAAAGTGCCTATCACGCCATTTTGGGCAGGCCGGCTTATGCACATTTTATGGCTCGACCATGTTACGTGTACCTCAAATTGAAGATGCCTGGCCCTAAAGGCATGATCACTATTACTGGTAATCGCAAGAAGGCGGAAGAGTGCTTTCAGAAAGGCTCAAAGATTGCCGATGCTCGGATGGAGGCAGAAGAGTGGCAGGAACACCAGAGAAATGCAGATCCGAGTGATTTGTTGCGAGCTAAGAAGCCCACTACGGAATCAGCGTTTCAGTCGTCCGGTGAGACAAAATCAGTTCACATCCACCCGACCGACCCCAACGCTGCTCTGACCAATATCTCCACAACACTCAACCCCAAATAGGAAGAAGCGCTCATCCAGTTCCTCCGTGAGAACTGGGATATCTTTGCATGGAAACCTTCTAACATGCCGGGTGTACCCAGGGGGCTGGCTGAGCACCGTCTGCGAGTCGACTCAAAAGCAAAACCTGTCAAGGAACATCTGCGACGGTCCGCCGTACAGAAAAGGAAGGCTATTGGTGAAGAGGTGGCTTTGGCTCTTAGCAGCAGAGTTCATCCGAGAAATTTACCACTCCGAGTGGCTCGCCAATGTTGTCATGGTCCCCAAGAAGGACAAGTCACTTCGCATGTGCATTGACTTTAAACATATCAATCGGGCCTGCCCAAAAGATCATTTTCCTCTTCCCCACATCGACCAAATAGTCGAGTCAACTGCGGGATGTGAACGATTGTCTTTCCTGGACGCTTATTCCAGGTACCATCAGATCCGTCTATATGGACCCAAAAAAATCAAAACAACTTTCATCACCCCATTCGGGTGCTTCTGTTATGTCAACATGCCATTCGGCCTCAATAATGCCGGAGCCACGTTCATGATGATGATTCAGAAGTGTTTGCTCACTCAAATCAGCCGGAATGTGGAAGCATACATGGATGACATTGTGGTCAAGTTACGGAAAGGTTCCGACCTGCTGACTGACCTCGCTGAAACATTTGCCAACCTCAGGAGGTATGATATCAAGCTTAATCCATCCAAGTGCACATTCGGAGTTCCTCGCGGAAAGTTACTCGGTTTTCTTGTTTTCGAACGAGGAATCGATGCAAACCTAGAGAAAGTGGGCACTATACTTCGAATGAAACGACCTGTGCGTGTGCATGATGTTCAGAAGCTTATTGGTTGCTTGGACGCTTTAAGTCGATTCATCTCTCGTCTCGGTGAGAAGGCATTGCCTCTTTACCGACTGATGAAGAAGTCAGACAAGTTCGAGTGGACTCCTGAAGCTGATGCAGCGTATGCAGAGTTAAAAACCCTGCTTTCCACCCAGCCGATGCTTGCTGCCCCGATCAGCAAAGAGCCTTTGCTTCTTTACATTGCAGCCACAGGACAAGTCGTCAGTACAGTACTTACGGTCGGGCGGGAAGAAGAAGGGAAAGCCTTCAAAGTTCAGCGCCTAGTATATTATATTTCTGAAGTTCTGACCCCATCAAAGCAAAGATATCCTCATTATCAGAAACTTGTATATGGGATTTATATGACCACGAAGAAAGTTGCTCACTATTTCTCTGACCATACCATCACAGTCCTCAGCGACGCTCCATTATCAGAGATTCTACACAACAGGGATGGAACTGGTCGACTGGCAAAATGGGCGATTGAACTCCTTCCCTTGGATATCATATTTGAGGCAAAAGAAAGCTATCAAGTCCCAAGCAATAGCGGATTTCCTCGCCGAGTGGACTGAACAGCAATTGCCGACTCAAGTCCACTCGGAGCACTGGACCATGTTCTTTGATGGCTCTAAAATGCTGAATGGTTCCGGTGCGGGGGTAGTGTTGTGTCACATCCCTAGCTTCTGGTGCTGCCTAGTGTTTGCATCTTGCTAGCATCATGTTTAAATTTCTGAAACTTGAATTGAGGAATTTTGTAAGCCTCAGAATTTAAACAAAAGTAGGGCAAAAACCCTAAAATCTCATTCTTTGTTTCCAAAATGCTCTTCATAGATGTTTAATAATTTTGGCAAGGGTTTTGATCCAAACCAAAAATAATGAACATTTTAAAAGGATTTATTTTTGGGACTTTGAATTTAAATCATTAGCTATTTGAATTTGAATTATATTCATATAATTAGAATATAATTTCAAATACCCCTGAAATATTTTTATGAGCTTTTGGAAAAGTCCATCCAGCAAAATAAAAATATTCAGAGGAGTTTTTGGCATTGTTTGAATTGTTTTAAATTCAAAACAGTCGCAAAAGATTAAATAAAAAACAGAAACAGAAAACAATAAAAGAACAGAAACTCACCTGTGAAGCCCACCTGGCGGCCCAAGTGGCCGGCCCAGCCCACCAGGCCACCCTTCTGTCGTCTTCCTCCCGCTCGCCCCGAAGCAGCTCGGTGGCGCGTGCCCGAGAGCCCTCGGCCACCTCCTGCTTCCACCTGGGAGCCCCGGGCCTTCTACCAGCGCCACGGAGACGCCCGAAGACCCTGTCCCCTCTCCCTCACTCGCTGCTCTCTCTCCCCTCCCCTGGCTCTCTCCCCTGAGCTCATCCGAGGGCCACCGTCGCCGCCGCTCGCCGCTGCCGTGCCCAGAGCCACTGCCCCGCCTCTCCATCGTGTCTAAAAGAACCGCCTTGTCGCCCTACTCCTCCTCGCCGAGACACACGGGTCGGGAAGCCCTGCTTCGTCCCGAACACCGCCGTCTTCTTCCCTGGGATCCGGCGATCCCCGTTGTCGCTCCGTCGACTGCAGGCCTTCCCCGAGCCCGACGAGCACTTCAATCGACGCGCTGTGAGCCTCCGGTCATCTTCCCCCTAACGCCCCGTCCTTTTCCACACCGTGGCCCTCGTGTTCATCAAGGCCGAAGCTCGCCTCCGCTCGAGCTCGTCGCCGGCGTCGCTCCGGCGACCATTTGGTCATCCCGTGCTAACCAACATGCCCGCCGCATCGCGTAGTGCCTCGCTAGCGCCTCAGCTTCTGCGTTTGCACGCAGCAGCCCCAACCCCGCACATGGCCAAACTCCGGCCGCCGCCTTGGAGCTCGCCGTCGTTGGCTCCGGCCACGATAGACCCGGCCTCCACCACCACTAGATGTGCGCCTGCTAGAGCTCTCCAACAAGCCCAAGAACGGCCTCGCCCGTGCCCCGTAGCGCGTTTCCGATGGCCGCCACCGTCTCGGGCCTCGCCGGCGTCGAGTCGCCGGCGGGTTTGACCCCGCTGACCCCGTTTGACCACGGGTGGGCCAGTTTGACCCCCTGGGTCAATGACAGGTGGGGCCTAGCCCTGCTAATTAACTAGGATTATTACCAAATGAATTTAGTTAAGCTAATCACACTGACATGCGAGACCCACTGTCAGGTTTGACCGAACCATGACCTGTTGACCTGCTGACGTCACACTGACGTCAGGCTGATGCAGTAAATCATTTACTGGATTTATTCTTTATAGGAAATTCCAGAGAATGCCCAAAACTTCTAAAAGTCATATAAATTCAACCGTAACTCCAAATAAAATAAATTATATATGAAAAATGATCAGAAAAATCCAATCTTTCCATCTGTACCATTTTCATGCATGTTAGATCAAGTTATGACTGCTGTTTAGGACAATTCAATTAAATGGCATATAAGAAATCACATATGAAGTTTGAATTTGAATCTTTGATTCAAACCAACTTCATTTAATCTGGTTTTAGTTGCATTAGCACCAACCACAGCATATTGCCATGTCACATTCACGCATCATATTGTTGTATTGCATTGATTGTGTTTCTTCTTTGTTTGTCGGTGCTTGTCCCCTCTCAGTAGACATGTACCGGCGATGTGATCGATGACACCGATGAAGAACTATATTATCTTCAGAAGTGCCAGGCAAGCAAAACCCCCTTGTTCATTCCGTTAAAATCCCACTCTCTCGCTCCTGCTCTCTTTTACTGCATTAGGACAACAACGATTCATCTGTTATTTGCTGCGGTAGCTGAACCCCTTTATCCTTTGCATGACCTGTCATTGCCACAGTAAATAGATGAAACCCACTAGCATGAGTAGGAGTTATTTGAGCCCTGATGTGCATACTCATCCATGTTTGTTTGTCATGCCTTCTACTGCTTAGAGTTGAGTCAGGTCTGATTCATCGGGGATGAATTGGAGGTGTGTGAACATGTCCTACTGTGTGAGAGCTAAGTGTGTGAACACGATTTGGTAAAGGTAGCGGTGAGAGGCCATGTAGGAGTACATGGTGGGTTGTCTCATTGCAGCCGTCCTCAGGAACTGAGTTCTGTGTTTGTGATCCATGACCAGTTACTACCACACATTGGGTTCCGGTAACTCGGCCCCTCTCGGCTTATTAACCAACTTGATCTCTGTCCAGGAGTTGCAACTAGTTTCTGGTGTTTGTAGGTAGTGTTAGTAGTCTACCAAGTGGCACCCGGTACAGGTGGGCTTGGGACAGACTAGGCACAGTGGCACGGTGTACAAGTGGCACCCGGATGGTGGGCTTGGGAACCCTGCTCACATCGTTTGGGGCCGTGAGCGACACCCCGGCCGGATCTCCTTGCGGATGGAACCCGAATAGGCGATAAACCTGGACGAGAGACTTGTGTGGTTAGTCAGGTCGTGGCCGACACCCTCGCTGGGCTTCCGCTTGAAGGTTGCCGAGTACATGTCGTGTAAACGGCGGTAAGTGGTGAGAGCGTGTGTGAAGAAGTACACCCCTGCAGGGTTAATATTATCTATTCGAATAGCCGTGTCCGCGGAAAAGGACTTCTGGGTTGCCTGTACAGTTCATAGACAAGTGAAAGTGGATACTCTAAAATACGCAAGATAAGCGTGAGTGCTATGGATGGCATTCTCGTAGGGAGACGGGAGCGGATCCATAGTGGTGTATTGATATGGTGAATATGTGGACTCGTGTGCGCCACCTCAAAAGAGTTACTTCCAGTCGTAGTTTAGGATAGCCACCGAGTCAAGCTGGCTTGCTGCAGTTAAACCCCACCATCCCCTTGTTGATAATGATGCATATGTAGTTAGTTCTGATGTAAGTCTTGCTGGGTACATTTGTACTCACGTTGCTTAATTTATGTTTTTGCAGAGAGACTTCAGTCTCGCTAGTAGTACCGCGTGGACTTCGACGTTTAGCTTGTTACCTCAGCTACGATCTTGTGCCCTCGGCAGGATCTGGTAGATAGTCAGGCTTCTCAGCCTTTTTCATTTGTAGATGTCTGTACTCAGACATGTTGAGCTTCCGCTTGTGCTTTGACTTGTATGCTCTGAATGTTGGGTCATGAGACCCATGTTTGTAATATCTCGCTCCTTGGAGCCTATTGAATAATACTTGAGTCGTAGAGTCATGTTGTGATGCCATGTTGTATTTGCACATATCGAGCATATTGTGTGTATGTTATTGAAATGCTTGGTATGTGTGGGATCTGACTATCTAGTTGTTTATCCTTAGTAGCCTCTCTTACCGGGAAATGTCTCCTAGTGTTTCCACTGAGCCATGGTAGCTTGCTACTGCTCCGGAACACTTAGGCTGGCCGGCATGTTTCCTTATTCGTTCCTGTGTCTGTCCCCTCGGGGAAATGTCACGCGGTGAATTCCGGAGTCCTGTTAGCCCGCTACAGCCCGGTTCACCGGAGTCCTGCTAGCCTAGTGCTACAGCCTGGACTCACTCGCTGATGACCGACACGTTCGTTGTTGGGTCATGTATGCCTGTCCCTATAAGTTAGTGCCACTTTGGGTTCACGACTAGCCATGTCAGCCCGGGTTCTTTGTCATATGGATGCTAGCGGCACTAGCATATACGTGAGCCAAAATGCGCAAACGGTCCCAGGCCAGGTAAGGTGGCACTCGTGGGAATACCATGCGTGACGCCGCAAAGTGATATGATGTGTTACATGCTAGATCGGTGTGACTTAGAATCGGGGTCCTGATAGCTTTGGTATCAGAGCTTGACTGCCTGTAGGATTACCAAGCCAAACTGGTCGAAGTTGAGTCTAGAAATGCTTTAGTTATATAAGGGAATTGATTGTGGGATGGAACGTAAGGCTCTTTTTACCCCTTATACCTTATGCCCTTCTGATCTAAGTCATCTTATCTTTCCTACGGGGTTAAGGAATTAGGATTTCTCTTCTTTCTATCAGGATCATGTGTTACTAATCCATAGACCTATAGGATTGTTGGATTTAAGTCTCAGTTCAGTTCCTACTATTTCCGTATGTTAATTGTTGATCTCCAAACCTTGATATTGTGCTTCTGAGTGGTTATGCCACCATTTTTGTAGCATGTCTCCAATCTTTCGAGCATTTACAGCTGTTATGCTGTCTGAGTCATCCCATGTTTCTAAATAGTCTGATGCATTTGCAAATCCCTTCCTCCTGTTTCCGATGTGCCTTTGGTTAGATTAATCACACAAATCAGTGAGTTGAGGTACTTTATTGCCTTGACATATATGTTGGAGCTAGTATTATGACCCTAGGTGTCTTAGGGGATCATCTAGTAATCTAGCCATGTTCGTGTTTCCAGTGTGATGATTCTGGCCATCATTCTCGAAAGCATCCTGTGATGCCAAGTAGTTAGTAGGTATTCTACTTCTGGGTTTTGAACCCGAGATTTACCCTACTTACCTCATGTTGATAGTGATTGCTAGTTCCTTTAGGATACTAGTAACCTTTGTGTTAGTCCTCGAGGTCCGTGGTATTTCCTTCTTCCAAATACTATGAACCGCTTATGGCAGAAGTTCCTTGAACCAAGAGATCACAACAAGAATGCTCTCGATGAGTTCTCAATTCTATGTTGATACTCTGCCAGTCCTACCTCTCTGCATGGATTACCTGGAAGAAACTTGTTGAACTTGGTTCGACATACTAATCTATGCATCCACAACTCAGAAAACCATATGTTTCTTTGAGTTGTCCCTCTTTAGTTGTATTCTGACCTTTGTCTATTAGTTGATAGTCAAGAGTATGCGTGCATTCGTTCATCGATGCCTGTTATTCTTGTGTTCCGTCAAAGCCATTCTATTTCAGAATGACTAGGAGAAACAAACTCCAATACCTCATCCATATCCAGGATTGGGTCAAAGTAGTCGTGTTCTGCAGATCAAATGCCAATCCAGCTTTTGATTCTGTTCTATCCTAAAGTATTACCCACTTTATGTCAGGAACGTCATGAGAATTGCACCTTCTCTTATGAATTCTTGATGCAGTGATACTCTCTCCATCATTATTCATTTCTCGGTTCACGTGTTGTTGCAACCGGAGTACCGACAAGTGAATCATGTTGTGTGAACTCAATACTCCTAGCAACTGTGTTGCTTGGTAGTTAAAGGACAATAATTTCATTTTTAGCGTATTCGTTCTTGAATCATCATTCTAAGATAGATCGTGCTACCTAGTCCTTATTCCGGGTGCACTCCTCGATCAATGAGTCAGGATCGTATCGGTTCCTCGCTCTTTTGATCATATCGTCTTGTCGTGAAAAGCAAGATTGATCTCGAGCTTAGTAACATATCGGTGGATCGTGATTTTCCGAATATCTTCTCGGAAGTGTTACCAGGTTGTCACCTGACCGCTATGTTGAGCTCGTGACCAAGTTGGTTTTCGAAACCACCCTTTCTCCAAGAATCTCTGCTGGATACCCCTGAGCTAGTTGGTTAAGCTGGACAACAACTTGGAGAGTTGGAAGATAAAATCTTGTCCCACTTAGTTCATTCTAAGGGATATCTTGTATGTATGTTGAAGAAAGATGATATGTTCATCGATTGGTCCCTGTGATCAGTTGTTGGACCTATTGTCCTATCAAAACTTTGATTTGAGTGTGGGCTATCATCAAATCAAATCAGAACCAACGATATTCGTAATGTTGTCTTACTTGTGGTTTTTCCTCGAGCTTACACCATTATATTCTTTGCTCTGACCAATGCTATCACCTTGTTCACATAATTGTGGTATTCCACTTATATGGAAACCTAGATGAATTGTTGTTGAGCCCATCAGCAGCATTTTATCCCCTCCATAATTCATGATGAACATCAGGCTAGTGTTGGAAACTTGTGTAAGCATTATCTTCGTGTTCCGTTCATGAAGGATATGCTTAGATGAAAGAAGTGACTTCCTCTAATTCATGTGCAGTTGGTGCAAGTTGCCGCCGTGAATTCGAGAAAGTTAGTTTTGCTTCCTCCGGAATCATCCCAAGTCAGTCATGCACGTGCGAAGAATTTTGTGGTCTGTTAGACTGATCATCTTCGTTCCATATGAATTTCGTAGCACACCTAGCCACTGACTGATTTGTTCAAGGAAAAGGAGTTGCTGTGCAAATACTAGTTCATGCACAATACTTCGATATCCTCAATGATGGTTCCCCACCTGAACTCGGTAGTGTTTTATTATAAGACTACTACGTGGTCATGTATGTCTGGGACAACGTGTTCACATGTTTGTAGCAGAACCAGCTCATGTTTGGAGCTTGCTATCGTAGTTCATTTCCCGAGAATCTCGAAACGTCATTTCGTCGATTTGTGTTGCAAACTTTCATTTTTCTTCCTAGACTCGATGAGTCTGGAATATCCTGACACCAACCAGATCTGAATCTCAGGCAGATATGATGGTTGGAACATTTCCCAAGAACTATAATATTGGTCCCTCGATAACCGGTAAAGTGGATGTCGTGGCCAACACACCCAGCCGGAAGACCTATTATTGTAGTATCTTGTTTGAGGAAGTTGGCCACCTCCCCATAAGGATTTTGTAGGATCTACTCACTAGTTGTTCTTTATGGATTTTTGTGTTCCCGAAGTCTGATCTTTTACTTGATGTTCTAGTTACCAAACCATTTCAATGAATGGGATACGCTAGCACATCAAGGGGAACATTAGAAGTGGAGTGCTAAATGTCCCTTGGTCGATCATCCAGATTTCGTCCCCTTGGCCTCGCTAAGGTGAAATCTGAGAAGGTGTTGTTTTCCTTTGCGCCTGCATCGTCCATCATTATTCATCATGGTAGTATGATGTGAAACCAGGATCCTCGGCACGGATGTTGGTAAAACCTTGATGAATATGGAAATGCTCAAGTTCTGGAGAGCACGCGCGAGCAAAATCATCCCTTGAGTTGTTTTCAACAAAGTAATCCACATCATCCATTTTAATCCAAGCATGCCATTCTACCGACCCCCTCCAAATGATCGCTCAAGAATTGCCTTAGGCTGGTATAAAGAGTTTCAATGATCTCTGAATCAAAGGTAATTCTTTTTGCCACTTAAGGGGATATATATACGAGTCACCATCCCTAAGGTGCCCCATTATGGTATCATGGCAATTCAACTCCTCGCTACGTTGACAACCGATCACCACATTCTTAAGTCTGGAATTGTTGTCTACTTAGCGAGCCCTCGTCATCTGTCTCACTCCATTTCTTCAGATGTATGCTTCGTGTCTCAGATCGAGAGATGTGTCAATGTCTCATCCCATGAATTGATCCTGAGTTGTTCGGTCTTCGAGAAGATCGATTCTTCTAGAGTTTTCCTTTCCTCTTCTTGTCATGTTAGTTGGAGTTCTCAGAGCAAGACGACGAGACAAGATGGTGATCGATTCAACATTCTGATGAAGTGCCACCTGGATCATGAAGATTATGTTAGTTTGCGTTCCCCCTTCATCCTACCCTATGCTTGAATCTCGGGACGAGATTCTTGTTTAGTGGGGGCGAGTTGTCACATCCCTAGCTTCTGGTGCTACCTAGTGTTTGCATCTTGCTAGCATCATGTTTAAATTTCTGAAACTTGAATTGAGGAATTTTGAAAGCCTCAGAATTTAAATAAAAGTAGGGCAAAAACCCTAAAATCTCATTCTTTGTTTCCAAAATGCTCTTCATAGTTGTTTAATATTTTTGGCAAGGGTTTTGATCCAAACCAAAAATAATGAACATTATAAAAGGATTTATTTTTGGGACTTTGAATTTAAATCATTAGCTATTTGAATTTGAATTATATTCATATAATTAGAATATAATTTCAAATACCCCTGGAATATTTTTATGAGCTTTTGGAAAAGTCCATCCAACAAAATAAAAATATTCAGAGGAGTTTTTGGCATTGTTTGAATTGTTTTAAATTCAAAACAGTGGCAAAAGATTAAATAAAAAAATAGAAACAGAAAACAATAAAAGAACAGAAACTCACCTGTGAAGCCCACCTGGCGGCCCAAGTGGCCGGCCCAGCCCACCAGGCCACCCTTCCGTCGTCTTCCTCCCCCTCGCCCCGAAGCAGCTCGCTGGCGCGCGCCTGAGAGCCCTCGGCCACCTCCTGCTTCCACCTGGGAGCCCCGGGCCTTCTACCAGCGCCACAGAGATGCCCGAAGACCCTGTCCCCTCTCCCTCACTCGCTGCTCTCTCTCCCCTCCCCTAGCTCTCTCCCCCGAGCTCACCCGAGGGACACCGTCGCCGCCGCTCACCGCTGCCGCGCCCAGAGCCACTGCCCCGCCTCTCCATCGTGTCTAAAAGAACCGCCCCGTCGCCCTACTCCTCGCCGAGACACACGGGTCGGGAAGCCCTGCTTCGTCCCGAACGCCGCCATCTTCTTCCGTGGGATCCGGCGATCCCCGTCGTCGCTCCGTCGACTGTAGGCCTTCCCCGAGCCCGACGAGCACTTCAATCGACGCGCTGTGAGCCTCCGGTCATTATCCCCCTAACACCGCGTCCTTTTCCACACCGTGGCCGTCGTGTTCATCGAGGCGGAAGCTCGCCTCCGCTCGAGCTCGTCGCCGGCGTCGCTCCGGCGACCATTTGGTCATCCCGTGCTAACCAACATGCCCGCCGCATCGCGTAGTGCCTCGCTAGCGCCTCAGCTTCTGCGTTTGCACGCCGCAGCCCCAACCCCGCACATGGCCGAACTCCGGCCGCCGCCTTGGAGCTCGCCGTCGTTGGCTCCGGCCACGATAGACCCGGCCTCCACCACCACTAGATGCGCGCCTGCTAGAGCTCTCCAACAAGCCCAAGAACGGCCTCGCCCGTGCCCCGTAGCGCGTTTCCGACGGCCGCCACCGTCTCGGGCCTCGCCGGCGTCGAGTCGCCGGCGGGTTTGACCCCGCTGACCCTGTTTCACCATGGGTGGGCCAGTTTGACCCCCTGGGTCAATGACATGTGGGGCCCAGCCCCGCTAATTAACTAGGATTAGTACCAAATGAATTTAGTTAAGCTAATCACACTGACATGCGAGACCCACTGTCAGGTTTGACCGGACCGTGACCTGTTGACCTGCTGACGTCACACTGACGTCAGGCTGACGCAGTAAATCATTTACTGGATTTATTCTTTTTAGGAAATTCCAGAAAATACCACAAACTTCTAAAATCATAGAAATTCAACCGTAACTCCAAATGAAATAATTTATATATGAAAAATGATCAGAAAAATCCAATCTATCCATCTGTACCATTTTCATGCATGTTAGAACAACTTATGCTGCTGTTTAGGACAAATCATATAAATGGCATTTAAATTCACATATGGAGTTTGGATTTGAATCTTGGATTCAAACCAACTTCATTTAACTTGTTGCTAGTTGCATTAGCTCAAACCACAGCATATTGCCATGTCACATTCATGCATCATATTGTTGCATTGCATTGATTGTGTTTCTTCTTGTTTGTCGGTGCTTGTCCCCTCTCGATAGACGTGGTTCCGACGATGTGATCGATGACACCGATGAAGAACTATTACTATCTTCAGAAGTGACAGGCAAGCAAAACCCCCTTGTTCATTCCGATACAATCACACTCTCTCGCTCCTACTCTCTTTTACTACATTAGGACAACAACGATTCATCTGTTACTTGCTGCGGTAGCTGAACCCCTTTATCCTTTGCATGACCTGTCATTGCCACAGTAAATAGATGAAACCCACTAGCATGAGTAGGAGTTGTTTGAGCCCTGATGTGCCTACTCATTCATGCTTGTTTGTCATGCCTGCTACTGCTTAGAGTTGAGTCAGGTCTGATTCATCGGGGATGAATCGGAGGTGTGTGAACATGTCCTACTGTGTGTGAGCTAAGTGTGTGAACACGATTTGGTAAAGGTAGCGGTGAGAGGCCATGTAGGAGTACATGGTGGGTTGTCTCATTGCAGCCGTCCTCAGGAACTGAGTTCTGTGTTTGTGATCCATGACAGTTACTACCACACATTGGGTTCCGGTAACTCGGCCCCTCTCGGCTTATTAATCAACTTGATCTCTGTCCAGGAGTTGCAACTAGTTTCTGGTGTTTGTAGGTAGTGTTAGTAGTCTACCAAGTGGCACCCGGTACAGGTGGGCTTGGGACAGACTAGGCACAGTGGCACGGTGTACCAAGTGGCACCCGGATGGTGGGCTTGGGAACCCTGCTCACATCGTTTGGGGCCGTGAGTGACACCCCGGCCGGATCTCCTTGCGGATGGAACCCGAATAGGCGATAAACCTGGACGAGAGACTTGTGTGGTTAGTCAGGTCGTGGCCGACACCCTCGCTGGGCTTCCGCTTGAAGGTTGCCGAGTACATGTCGTGTAAACGGCGGTAAGTGGTGAGAGCGTGTGTGAAGAAGTACACCCCTGCAGGGTTAATATGATCTATTCGAATAGCCGTGTCCGCGGTAAAGGACTTCTGGGTTTCCTGTACAGTTCATAGACAAGTGAAAGTGGATACTCTAAAATACGCAAGATAAGCGTGAGTCCTATGGATGGCGTTCTCGTAGGGAGACGGGAGCGGATCCATAGTGGTGTATTGATATGGTGAATATGTGGACTCGTGTGCGCCACCTCAAAAGAGTTACTTGCAGTCGTAGTTCAGGATAGCCACCGAGTCAAAGCTGGCTTGCTGCAGTTAAACCCCACCATCCCCTTGTTGATAATGATGCATATGTAGTTAGATCTGATGTAAGTCTTGCTGGGTACATTTGTACTCACGTTGCTTAATTTATGTTTTTGCAGAGAGACTTCAGTCTCACTAGTAGTACCGCGTGGACTTCGACGTTTAGCTTGTTACCTCAGCTACGATCTTGTGCCCTCGGCAGGATCTGGTAGATAGTCAGGCTTCTCAGCCTTTTTCATTTGTAGATGTCTGTACTCAGACATGTTGAGCTTCCGCTTGTGCTTTGACTTGTATGCTCTGAATGTTGGGTCATGAGACCCATGTTTGTAATATCTCGCTCCTCGGAGCCTACTGAATAATTACTTTGAGTCGTAGAGTTATGTTGTGATGCCATGTTGTATTTGCACATATCGAGCATATTGTGTGTATGTTATTGAAATGCTTGGTATGTGTGGGATCTGACTATCTAGTTGTTTATCCTTAGTAGCCTCTCTTACCGGGAAATGTCTCCTAGTGTTTCCACTGAGCCATGGTAGCTTGCTACTGCTCCCGAACACTTAGGTTGGCCGGCATGTGTCCTTCTTCGTTCCTGTGTCTGTCCCCTCGGGGAAATGTCACGCGGTGAATTCCGGAGTCCTGTTAGCCCGCTACAGCCCGGTTCACCAGAGTCCTGCTAGCCCAGTGCTACAGCCTGGACTCACTCGCTGATGACCGACACGTTCGTTGTTGGGTCATGTATGCCTGTCCCTGTAAGTTAGTGCCACTTTGGGTTCACGACTAGCCATGTCAGCCCGGGTTCTTTGTCATATGGATGCTAGCGGCACTATCATATACGTGAGCCAAAATGCGCAAACGGTCCCGGGACAGGTAAGGTGGCACCCATGGGAATACCGTGCGTGAGGTCGCAAAGTGATATGATGTGTTACATGCTAGATCGGTGTGACTTAGAATCGGGGTCCTGACATGTTGGTTTCCCCACGAGGAGATAAGCTCAGATATGTACTCCAGATTCACTTTGATTCCTCCAACAAAGAAGCAGAATACGAAGCACTTTTGTATGGGTTGCGCATGGCCATTTCACTCGGCATCCGTCGCCTCCTGGTCTACGGCGACTTGGATTTGGTGGTTAACCAAGTGATGAAGGAGTGGGACATCAGAAGCCCAGCTATGACTGGTTACTGCAATGCAGTAAGAAAGCTGGAGAAGAAATTCGAGGGGTTAGAGCTTCATCACGTACCCCGACTTAAAAATCAAGCAGCTGTTGACTTGGCGAAGATAGGTTCTAAGAGAGAACCATTCCCAGTGGCGTGTTTTTGGAGCATGTCTATGTGCCATCAGTTTAAGAGGATCCTTTCATCGAAGAAGCCCCGCAGCCAAAAAGTGCCACAGATCCGACTGAAGTCGAGGTCCCAGCCGTGGTCGACCTAATCATGGAAGTTCTGGTTATCACTCCCGACTAGACAGTGCCTTACATCGCGTATATCCTAAGGAAGGAGCTCCCAGAGAATGAAGAAGAGGCTCGGCAGATCGTCCGTCGATCCAAGGCCTTTACTGTCATGAAGGGACAGTTGTACAGAGAAAGTGCGTCTGGAGTCAGCCAGAAATGCATAATGCCAGAAGAGGGTCGAATGATTCTCAATGACATCCACTCGGGGACCTGTGGCCATCATGCGTCCTCTCGAACCATCGTCGCTAAAGCATACCGAGCGGGTTTTACTGGCCCAGAGCAAATGAAATGTCGAAAGAGATAGTCGACAAATGTGAAGGATGTCAGTTCTACTCCAGTATGTCACACAAACCCGCCTCAGCCTTGAAGACCATTCCAATCATCTGGCCTTTTGCTGTTTGGGGGTTAGATATGGTTGGGACACTGAGAACTGGCAGGAGCGGCTTCACCCATGTACTAGTGGCAGTCGACAAGTTCACCAAGTGGATTGAAGCCAAGCCCATTAAAAATCTTCATGCTGGCACCGCCATCGGCTTCATCATAGAATTGATATTCAGATATGGAGTTCCGCATAGCATCATCACTAATAATGGGTCAAGCTTCAATTCCGATCAATTCAAAGCCTTCTGCGCTTCTCAAGGCACATGAGTCGACTACGCTTCAGTCGCCCACCCCCAGTCGAATGGACAAGCAGAAAGAGCAAACGGCTTAATTCTCAAAGGACTGAAACCCCGGTTGTTGCGCGACCTCAAGCACGCAGCAGGCACGTGGGTCGACGAACTTCCATTAGTTCTTTGGGGATTGAGGACTACTCCAAATCAGTCGACTAGAACAACCCCGTTCTTTCTGGTCTACGGAGCTAAAGCAATGCTGCCGAGTGACCTGATTCACAATGCACCGTGAGTCGAACTTTATTCTAAAGTCAAAGCAGAACAAGCCCAGCAGGACGCAGTCGACCTGCTGGAAGAAGAAAGAGAGATGGCCATGATCCGATCGACCATCTATCAGCAAGACTTGTGCCGATTCTACGCCAGAAATGTGAAGAGCCGAGCCTTCCAAGAAGGAGACCTGGTCCTCAGAGTGAACCAACAGAAGCCACACAAACCCGCCCCTACTTGGGAAGGCCCCTTCATCATCACCAATGTTCTCCACAACGGAGCATACCGTTTTTACAACGTCGAGCGCCAGATTGATGAGCCACGAGCTTTGAATGCGGATCTGCTCCACCCCTTTTACACTTAAGTACTCACTCGGATGAGATGTAATAAAAGTACTCCTGTAGTTTATCTATTAAAGACAAAAGTGTTATAATTTTCCCATTAATTGTTGCCACTTTTGCTTATGTAAGAAATCACCCAGTGGGTGGCTTAGCTGCGAATCCGTTTCTCCTAAGTTTGACAAAATTCTTCCTCCCATTCAGAGACTTAGTTGCGAATCCATTTCGCCTAAGTGCTTGAAATCCTACTGAGTGGAGAGCAAACCTCCCACTTGTGGGCTTAGCTGCGGTCCAGTACTTGCCTAAGTGCTTGAAATCCTACCGAGTGGAGAGCAAACCTCCCACTCGGGGGCTTAGCTGTGAATCCGTTTCGCCTAAGTGTTTGAAATCCTACCAAGTGGAGAGCAAACCACCCACTCGGGGGCTTAGCTGTAGTCCAGTACTCACCTAAGTGTTTAAAATCCTACCAAGTGGAGAGCAAACCTCCCACTCGGGGGTTTAGCTGCAGTCCAGTACTCGCCTAATTGTTCAAAATCCTACCGAGTGAGAGCAAACCTCCCACTCGGGGGCTTAGCTGCAGTCCAGTGCTCGCCTAAGTATTTAAAATCCTACCGAGTGGAGAGCAGACCTCCCACTCGGGGGGCTTAGCTGCAGTCCAGCACTCGCCTAAGTATGAAATTTATTCCGATCCGCAAGGATGACGGGGTGCAGGTCGACTGCTACCTTCTCCTTCGAGCTACGGCACAAATACAATGAGAAACAATAAAAATCCTACCGAGTGGTGAGCCTGTCTCCCACTCGGGGGCTTAGCTGCAGCCCAGTGCTCGCCTAAGTGTTTAAATTCCTACCTAGTGGTGAATCCGTCTCCCACTCGTGGGCTTAGCTGCAGCCCAGTGCTCGCCTAAGTGTTTAAAATCCTACCGAGTGGTGAATCCGTCTCCCACTCGGGGGCTTAGCTGCAGCCCAGTGCTCGCCTAAGTGTTTAAAATCCCACCGAGTGGTGAATCCGCCTCCCACTCGGGGGCTTAGCTGCAGCCCAGTGCTCGCCTAAGTGTTAAAAATCCTACCGAGTGGTGAATCCGCCTCACACACGGGGGCTTAGCTGCAACCCAGTGCTCGCCTAAGTGTTAAAAATCCTACCAAGTGGTGAATACGCCTCCCACTCGGGGGCTTAGCTGTAGTCCAGTACTCGCCTAAGTGTTTAAATTCCTACCGAGTGGTGAATCCGCCTCCCACTCGGGGGCTTAGCTGCAGCCCAGTGCTCGCCTAAGGATTTGAAATCTTACCGAGTGGTGAATCTATCTCCCACTCGGAGGCTTAGCGGCGGTCCAGCACTCGACTAAGTATGAAAATTGCTTCGACCCGCAAGGTCCATGAGGCGAAGGTCGGCTGTTACCTTCTCCCCCGTGCTTCGGCACAAATACAATGTGTGCTCTGTCAGGATGGTGGTGTGCAGGTCGACTTCTACCTTCTCCTTCGAGCATCGGCACAAATACGACGAGCATTTCGTCCTGGGTCACAAGGACGCAAGTCGACTGAAATCTGTGCTCCAGCCTGCAAGAACAAGTCCCAAGCACAAAAATATATTCTGAGCAAAGAACATTGTCGTTCGAAGACAAATGCAAACATATTCAACCGCAAAGCTCAGGCATCAAGTTCAGATAAAATCCTACAGATCCAGAAGTACTCAGGCATCAAGCCTGTTAAAGTTTATCGGTTACAAAAACCACTCGGCATTCCAAGGCAAATTTAAGGCACCAAGCATAAAAGTTTTTTACTCCTCCGGTGGAGGACTGGAAGGTGCGACGAACTCGTCCAGGTCGATTCTGTCAGCAATACGAGTGGCAGCTGCAATGAATGTCTCCATGAAGGATCGGAAGTCATGCTTCTTAGTATTGGCCACCTTGAAGGAAGCCAACGTTTCCTCTCATGCATCTTTGCAGTGATAACAGACTAAAGACAGAGCTACATCAGCACCGCACCTAGCAGAAGACTTCTTCCACTCTTGCACTCGGCCTGGGACTTCATCCAGTCGAGTCATCAAAGAGTCGAGGTCGTTCTGAAGCGTCTCCCCTGGCCAAAGTGTCGTGTCGATTCGCGACGCTGCTGCCTTCAGTCGGGCCAGATAATCCACCACACCAGCGACGCGAGACTCTAGTCGAAGCACATTCATGGCAGCTTCATCCTTCATTGGAGAGTTGATAGGATCCAAGCCTGTCTCCACTCGACTAGTCTCTTCCTCGAAGTTTTGGCAGAATTCTGTAAACACAAGTCAGACATGAACCAACAGTTCTGCGACGAATCAACGGTGACAAGTCAGCCGAGTGAAAAAGGTTACCTTCAAGCATGAGGAATAGCTTCTTGGCGAGCCCACCCAATTAAGCTTCCAGATCGTTCTTCTTCCCCACCAGTTCACTTGCCTTGTCACTCAGAGCAATCTTGTCGTTCTTCAGATGGCTGACTTTCTTGTTGGCCGCGTCGAGAGCAGCTTTCAGGTTGACGTTCTCCTCTTCGAGTTTGCCGACTGAAGCCAGCTTTTCTTCCGCAAGCTTCGTTTTATCAGATGCAACCTTCTGTGCCTTAGCAAGTTCCTGGTCCTTCTTGATCAGAGCTGCCTTCATTTTCTCTGCAAAAATGGCAAGGAGGTCAGAATCAATAAACGGGCAGAAAGATAAAAACAATCGTCAAGTTGTCACCAATCGTACATGTTGCCTCGTCCTTCGCATTCTGAAAGTTCTCCTGGACAAGTTTTAAGTCGAGGTCGAGCTGGATATGTTTCTTCTCCAACTCAGTATAACGGGCCACGAGCTCGCAAGATTTCTGCAAAGTGACAGTCGACAGACATTAAAGAGAAGTTACTTCCGTGTGACTAAGGAAAAAACAGTAACGTTTCTAAGACTACAGTCGAATCAAAATATTCAACAGTAGTCTCGGGGACTACACCCAGTGGGTGCACTCAGTGTGCCCCCACTAGTTTTACCGACTCGATCCGATCAGTCGACCGAGAGGAACAAAGAGATTACGGTCTCATCAGTCCACAAAAGAGAGAGAGAGAGAGAGTTCTTCAGACTACAGTCGACAGCCCATAGTCCACTATAGTCTCGGGGACTACACCCAATGGGTGCACTCAGCATGCCCCCATGGGTCCTAATGTTCCACTCGACATGGTCCGACCAGACCAAGTGAAGAAATTTCAACTATAAAGACTACAGTCGATTGCCCGTAGTCCACTATAGTCTTGGGGACTACACCCAGTGGGTGCACTCAGCATGCCCCCACCTATCTACAAACCCAATCGATGCACCCAGTGGGTGTACAGACACAAAGATTTCTGGAAAGAAAATCTTTAAATAACATATCCTAACAGAACAGGCGGTTGCCAACTAACCTGGACATTGCTATGAAGGGCTGAGCTTGCATCGTAAGCCGCTTAGCTGGCTTCCCGGATCGCCTTCACTTGCTCCATCATAATCCCCGCCTGGCGTATAACCTCCTTAGCAGTGCCCGCTTGGTCCTCTGGGACGTGGTGTGTGGAGAAAAGGGAGGGCCGTTCAGCAGTCGGCGACGAAGGCCGGACGCTCGTCAGTGACACGGCGAAGGTCATAGAATGCCGAGCGGCGTCGCCACCCTCTTGAACCGGCGCCTCAGGTGCCGACACAGTACGAGTGGCCCTGCTAGCCGGGTCCTTTCTGCTCTTCCTCGCCTTCAGAGGCACCTCGTCATCATCATCAGGAAGATAAATGACGTGGCGAGGAGCTGCAAGATAATCTAGAGTCGGAACACGAAGATCCAGTCGACCAAAGTAAAAACTACAAGAGAACGTACCAGGGTTGGAGGTGACAGTGTCTTCCATTTCTTGGTCGCCATCCTTGGCGGAGGTCTCGGAGGTAACAGCGCTGCAGATTTCAGAAATCAGTCGGTTAGTCGATGAGTCGACCGGAAGTTCACTTGAGCTGAACAAAGAAACACAAATCCTGCTGTTACCCGGAGATGGTGGGAATGGCCATTTTCATTTTGGGCAAGGCCTTCGGTGGCTTGGATGACTCTGCCCGTGGATGCTTCGGCGCCTTTTCAGTCGGTGCCGGAGAGGCTGTCCGAGGGCGCTTTGTCGATGGCACAACAGGCACGACCGCTTTGCCGTGCTCCCTCACGGGGTTGTGGGCGAGCTTGGATCGCCTCTCCATGCGAGGAGGATCGACTTCCATTTCCTCCTCCTCCTTGCTAGAACCGTCTTCATCCTCTTCCCCCTCGTCGTCAGATTTCCACTCCCCCTCCTCGCTTTCGCCTCCACTCACCTCCCCCTCCTAGGCTTGTTCCTCCGCCCTGTTGGGCATCGAGTACATTTCAGTCGTGACATAGAAGACAGCAAACAAGACAAAAGTCAGTCGGTTGATTTCAAACAGACAGAATGGAAAGAAAAACAGAATCGCAATCGGAAATGCAGTATTGGACCTTGTCAACTTCATATGATTGGTCGAGTGGAACGACCCTCATGGCTCCTCGGGGGTTGTCCTTGTTCCCCGTAATGCTTCCCATCCACCGCTCCAGCGTGACACCGTCGACCTCCTCCGGGTGGATCCAAGCGGTGTCCTCAGTTCCAGAATACATCCACATAGGATGGTCTCGGAATTGAAGCGGCGGGATGCCCGCCGAAGGAAGACCTCCAGGAGGTCCATACCAGTCACCCTGTCGCGGATGAGCTACACGACACGCTCGACCAGCACCTTCACCTGCACCTTCTCCTCCGGGACCACCTTCAAAGAGGAGGGCTTCCTCACTCATTACATGGGAAATGGAGGGAGCCCGGTCGACTGCCTCGGCATCGGCTGGTCCTTGCAGTAAAACCAAGTCGACTGCCACCCTCGGACGGAGTCGGGCAAAACCATGGTCAGAAAAGAACTTTTCCCCCTCAACTGGATCCCAAGGCCCCCGCACATTTGAATCACATGTCTCCTCTCGTCATTCGGATTGGCTTTTTTCACCGTCTGGGAGCGACAGGTGAATATGTGCTTAAAGAGGCCCATGTGAGGCCGGCAACCCAAGAAGCATTCGCACAGAGACACGTAGGCGCCGAGATACACTATGGAGTTGGGTGTGAAGTGGTGGAGTTGTGCCCCAAAGAAATTCAGAAACCCCCGGAAGAAAGGGTGGGGCGGCAAAGAAAACCCACGATCGACGTGGGTGGCCAGAAGAACACACTCACCCTCCTGAGGCTGCGGCTCTGACTCTCTCCCGGGAGCCGCCCCGATCCATGGGGGATCAGCCCTCTGTCGTCCAGGTTGTCGAGATCCTCCTGAGTGATTGTCGAGCGGATCTAGTCGCCCTGGATCTAGCCCGGCAGCAAGCCGGTCGTCGATGAGGAGCCGCTCTGACTGGTTCCCCTCCCCTTCGCCTTCGCCGTCGCTTTCTTCGCCCGCTCCAGAGCCGCCGTCTTCTCCTTCACCATCATCACCGGCGGAGCACGTGCGAGGCAGCGGTGTTGGGGCAAAAGCTAACGCGGCCGAGAAATCTGGAGAAGAGGAAGGAATGAGGGCGCACTGTTGAAAAACCCCCGTCCGGCGCTTTATATAAGGCTGCTTCCGAGTGGCTGACGTGTGGGCCCGAACGATCCTGTCAAATCCTGCAACAGTCACGCGTGGCGAAAAAGGTGGCACGGAGATTGAGGCGTCCCTGCCTTATCCCGTCTGATTGCTGCGGCTTCACCCCGTCCCTCGCGCTTCCCCAAATTCGAATCCCGCAGAATCCGCGAGTTGCAGAACGACTCGTCAGATAGAAGATCCCGTCTGTTCTGATAGTCGGAGCTCCCTAAGAGAAAAACTTCACTCAACAGATATAAATAATGGATCAAGGCGACTGAAAAAGAAGATGAACCGTCACCTAAAAATCTGTTGATCCAAGACAAGACATACTCATAGCACGAGAGATGAGTCGGAAGGATTATCAACTCCTTCCCCACTCAAACCTCGATCCATTCGGGGGCTAATGATGAAGCTATGTACCTAGGGTAGGGTCATGGACCTGTCTAAGCTACCCTACCCAAGGATATCTCTAGAAGAAACTACCTGTCAGTCGACTTAAAGGTGATCCATTCAACTGACTCGAGCACACTCGACCATGAAGCTAATCACTTGACGGACAGAAGATCTAAAGTCACTCTACGTGTAACGGTTTGTCATAAGTAGCCTTTATGGTCTTCATAGCACTTTATGAGGGCGTTACCAGTAACCCCCTAACTTAATGTACTTTAAACCCTGCATAACTGAGAGCTGGAGGGGTCTGGCGAACTCTATATAAGCCACCCCCCTCCTTAGTGTAAAGGGTTCGCACCCCTGTAACTCACACGCATATAATCTAGTCGACCGCCTCTGGGCACTGAGACGTAGGGCTATTACTTCCTCCGAGAAGGGCCTGAACTCGTAAAACCCTTGCGTGTACAATTACTCCATAGCTAGGATCTTGCCTCTCCTTTAGTACCCCCCTACACTACTGTTAGACTTAGAACCACGACAGTAGCCAACTCTCACAGAGCTCGGATTTTTTCCGGATTTGCGCCGATGCGTCGCAAGACGTTTGCTGACATTTGGGGAGGGGGGACTGCATCGTGCTTTGCACCGATGCGTGCCAAGACGTTTGCTGCCTGATTGTTTTCCTGGGCTATATGGTGAAATTCGAGCCCTTCGAACCGAGCTGACATTTTTAGGACGACGTTGCGATAAGCTGCCATTTTCGGATCCTTGGCATCAAAGTCTCCATTTATTTGGGATATGGCGAGGTTCAAATCCCCACGCACCTCTAGGCGTTGAATGCCCATGGAGACTGCCATCCGGAGGCCGTGTAGAAGGGCCTCGTATTCGTAAGTGTTATTGGAGTCTGTATACATTATTTGGAGTACATATTGAACTGTATCTCCTGTTGGGGACGTCAAAAAGACGCTAGCCCCCAGACCAGCTAACATTTTGGAGCCGTCGAAGTGCATGACCCAATTGGAATATGTGTCATACTCTTTAGGGAGTTCGGCTTCAGTCCATTCGTCGATGAAGTCGGCCAAAACTTGCGACTTGATAGCTCGCCGTGGCTTGTAGGTTATGTCGAACGGGAGGAGCTCAATGGCCCATTTGGCAATCCGGCCCGTCGCGTTGCGGTTGTTTATAATGTCGTTAAGAGGTACTTCGGAGGCTACTGTTATTGAACACTCTTGAAAGTAGTGTCGCAGCTTCCGGGATGCCATGAACACCATGTACACTATCCTTTGATAATGCGGGTACCGTGACTTGCATGGAGTGAGGACAGTGGACACGTAGTAAACTGGTTTTTGAAGGGGGAATTTGTGTCCGTCCGTTTCTCGTTCGACGACTAGCACTGCGCTTACAACTTGATGAGTTGCCACAATGTATAACAGCATTGGTTCGCCAATGTTAGGCGCGGCCAGGACCGGGTTTGTTGCCAATATGGCTTTTATTTCTTCGAGCCCGGCCGTGGCGGCATCCGTCCACTCGAAGTGTTCGGTGCGCCGGAGGAAGCATTAAAATGGTAATGCCTTTTCTCCCAAGCGGGAGATAAAGAGGCTTAGAGCCGCCACACATCCCGTCAATTTTTGTATTTGTTTGAGGTCTTTTGGAATATCCAATTGTGAGAGAGCTCGGATCTTGGCTGGGTTTGCTTCAATTCCTCTATCGGATACAATGAAGCCCAAGAGCTTTCCGGCTGGTACGCCAAAAACGCATTTTCCGGGTTGAGCTTGATGTCGTATGTCTGGAGGTTGTCGAATGTGAGCCTCAAGTCGTCTACTAGAGTTTCTACATGCTTGGTTTTGACGACCACTTCATCTACGTATGCCTCCACTGTTTTGCCGATCTGGGTTGCCAGACATGTCTGAATCATGCGCTGATATGTTGCGTCGGCGTTTTTGAGCCCGAAGGGCATTGTGTTGAAGCAGAATGGGCCGTATGGGGTGATGAATGCCGTTGCGGCTTGGTCTGGCTCTGCCATCTTAATTTTATGGTAGCCGGAGTATGCATCGAGGAAACACAATGAATCGTGTCCTGCGGTGGCGTCGATAATATGATCGATGCGGGGGATGGGGAAGGGATCCTTTGGGCAAGCCTTGTTGAGGTCCTCGAAATTGACGCATAGGCGCCAGGATTTGTCCTTGTTTGGTACCATCACCAGGTTCGCTAGCCAGTCTGGATGTTTTATGTCTCTGATGAATCTGGCCTCCAGTAGTTTGGCTAGCTCCTCTCCCATGGCTTGTCTCTTGGGTTCGGAGAAACGCCGAAGAGCCTGCTTGACAGGCTTGAATCCTTTTAGGATGTTTAGGCTGTGCTTGGACAGCCTGCATTGGGTTCCGGGCATGTCTGAAGGGTGCCAGGCAAAAATGTCCCAATTTTCGCGTAGGAATTCTCGTAGTGCGGCGTCTACATCAGGGTTTAATTGTGCCCCGATGGAGGCCGTTTTTGTAGGGTCCATTGGGTGGACTTGGAATTTGACTATTTCGTCCGCCGGTTTAAAGGAGGTGGAATTGGATCTTTTATCGAGTATCACGTCGTCCCTGTTCACAGTGGAGCGCAGTGCAGTCAGTTCTTCGGACGCTAGGGCTTCGGAAAGTGCCTCAAGGGCCAGTGCGGCTGTCTTGTTTTTGGCGCGGAGTGCTATGTCCGGGTCACTAGCAAGAGTGATGATTCCATTGGGTCCGGGCATTTTGAGCTTCATGTACCCATAATGGGGTATAGCTTGAAAAATTGTGAATGCCTCTCGCCCTAATAGAGCGTGGTATCCACTGCTGAACGGGGCCACTTGAAACGTGACCTCCTCAGATCTGTAATTATTCGGCATGCAGAACACCACATCCAGTGTGATTTTTCCTGTACAGCACGCTTCCTGACTGGGGATTATCCCTCTAAAGGTTGTGTTGCTTCGCTCAATGCGGCTCCAGTCTATTTCCATTTTTCGAAGGGTTTCCTCATAAATGAGGTTCAATCCGCTGCCACCATCCATGAGTACCTTGGTAAGTCAAAAGTCGTCCACTATTGGACTGAGGACCAATGTGGCTGGTGCTCGGGCTGTTCGGAATTTAGGTTCATCACTGGCTTTAAAGGTAATAGCCGTGTCACTCCATGGGTTTATTGTTGCTACTTGGTAGACTTCGGCAAGGCTGCGGAGTGTTTGTTTCCGGATATTATTTGATGCGAAAGTCTCGAAGACTGTTAATACCGTACTGGTATCCCTGGGGTGGTGCTCTGTGAATTCTAGAGTTAGAAGCTCCTCGCCACTTCTGGCCACCTGGCGGAGTATCCAACATGCTCTAAGGCTATGAGTTGGTGTGGCGCCCTCTGTTTTATGAATTTTACAGGATCCATTGAGCCATCCCTCCAGTACAGTTCCATGCCCTATAGAGGGTTTTTTCTTTTTGGTGTTTGACCCAGGTGCCTGGCGATAATGCACCATTTTATTTCGGACTGGGGTTGTATTCAGGGACGGATCGTCCCAAAATTTTATTTCGGTTTTCCATGCGCTTTCCATCGCATAGTACTTTCGTACTATGGATGCCAAGTCAGCGAAGCGTGTAATTTCACGGTGACTTATGGCATTGAGGATTCCCTTATCTGTGCAATTATTGCAGAAGAATGAAATTGCATCCTCCTCACGGCAGTCCTTTATCCTGTTCATAACCAGGAGGAATCTGGCCCAGTAATGGTGTACTATTTCTGCCGGCTCTTGCCAAATTTGGGATAAATTCCTTATATTTGGGTGGGCGGGTGGAATTAAATCCAGAACCTCGCCCAATCTGAGACTCAGGGGCCAAGGAGTTTCCGAACTCGGATGCTTGGGTTCTTGGGTATCGTCCAATGAATCTAGCCCGCTGACTGACTTTAGGTTCAGGGCTTGAGTGACGTCCTCCCCTCCGCGGGTATCCGGCTTGGAGGGATTGGGAATCCGGACATAACTAGTCCTTAAGATAGATGAAGGCTTGCCGCATTGTTCGTCCACCACTGCAACATGGTGGGTGACCTGGGGAGAGTTAATCCCTCTCAGATCGGGTTTAAGCCCAATCTGATTGTAGTCTGTAGCGACTCCCAGGGCGGCAATGCGATCCAAGAGCTCGTTTAAGGAAGAGAGCTCCATCGGATCTAGCTGCTCGAAGAGTTCCGAGTTGATGTGAAGATTGCTTTCGATGACCCGAGAAGTCATCATCGGCGCGGCGGCCGAACAGGTGGTCATAAGAAAACCGCCTAGCCAGAGAGTTTGGCCGATAGCCAAAGCTTCTTTAGCAATAGTGCCATATTTAAAGACGGGATGAGGCATCCTTCCTGATGGTGATGGCACAGCGGAACTCTCAATGAAAGCACCAATGTCGGTGTCAAAACCGGCGGATCTCGGGTAGGGGGTCCCGAAATGATGGTAGCAGGAGACAAGGGACACGATGTTTTTACCCAGGTTCGGGCACTCTCGATGGAGGTAAAACCCTACTCCTACTTGATTAATATTGATGATATGGGTAGTACAGGAGTAGGTCTACCACGAGATCAGAGAGGCTAAACCCTAGAAGCTAGCCTATGGTATGATTGTTGTTCGTCCTATGGACTAAAACCCTCCGGTTTATATAGACCACGGAGAGGGCTAGGGTTACACAGAGTCGGTTACAATGGGAGGAGATCTACATATCCGTATCGCCAAGCTTGCCTTCCACGCCAAGGAAAGTCCCATCCGGACACGGGACAAAGTCTTCAATCTTGTATCTTCATAGTCCAGGAGTCCGGCCAAAGGTTATAGTCCGGCTATCCGGGCACCCCCTAATACAGGACTCCCTCAGGCCCCAAGATGGGATCTCATGGGTACAGAAGGTTGCGGCAGTGGAAAAGTGGTTTCGTGGCTGCCCCCGATGTTTCTAGGGTATAAGAGCATATATAGGCGAAAGAAGTACGTCGGTGGAGCTACAAGGGGCCCACGAGGGTGGGGGGCGCGCCTACACCCACTGGGCACACCCTCCTGCCTCGTGGATGCCTTGTGGCGTTTCTGACTTCAACTCCAAGTCTTCTACATGCTTTCGATCCAACAAAGATCATCGCGAAGGTTTCATTCCATTTGGACTCTGTTTGGCATTCCTTTTCTGCAAAACTCTAGGATATGCAAAAAGAACAGAAACTGGCACTAGGCCTCCGGTTAATAGGTTAGTCACAAGAATAATACTCCCTCCGTCCCAAAATTCTTTTCTTAGATTAGTCTAGATATGGATGTATCTAATACTAAAACGTGACTTGATACATCCGTATTTAGACAAATCCGAGACAAGAATTTTGGGACGGAGGGAGTATAAAAGAGCATATTAAAGCCCATTAAACATCCAAAACAGATAATATAATAGCATGGAACAATCAAAAATTATAGATACGATGGAGACGTACCAAGCATCCCCAAGCTTAATTCCTGCTCGTCCTCGAGTAGGTAAATGATAAAACAGAATTTTTAATGTGGAATGCTATCTAGCATATTTATCAATGTAATTTTCTTTATTGTGGCATGAATGTTTAGGTCCGTAAGATTCAAGAGAAGTTTAATATTGACATAAAAAATACTTCAAGCATACTAACAAAGCAATCATGTCTTCTCAAAATAACATGGCCAAAGAAAGCTATCCCTACAAAATCATATAGTCTGGTTATGCTCTATCTTCATCACACAAAGTACTTAATCATGCACAACCCCGATGACAAGCCAAGTAATTGTTTCATCCTTTTGATGTTCTCAAACTTTTTCAATGTTCACGCAGTACATGAGCATGAGCTATGGACATAGTACTATAGGTGGAATAGAATGGTGGTTGTGGAGAAGACAAAAAGGAGAAGATAGTCTCACATCGACTAGGCGTATCAACAGGCTATGGAAGATGCCCATCAATAGATATCAATGTGAGTGAGTAGGGATTGCCATGCAACGAATGCCCTACAGCTATAATTTATGAAAGCTCATTGAAAAAAACTAAGTGGGTGTGCACCCAACTTGCTTGCTCACGAAGACCTAGGGCACTTTTGAGGAAGCCTATCACTGGATTATACAAAGCCAAGTTCTATAATGAAAAAATCCCACTAGTATATGAAAGTGACAATATATGAGACTCTCTATCATGAAGATCATGGTGCTACTTTGAGACGGACGTGATGCCTATGTTCATAATCATTTCCTTAGATATTGTCATAATTTTGCGCTCTTCTATAAATTGCTAGTCAGAAATTTGTTCCCCCACCATATTATTTGCTATCTTGAGAGAAGCCACTAGTGAAACGTATGGCCCCTGGGTCTCTTTTCCATCATATAAGTTTCAGGTCTACTATTTTGCAATCTTTTACTTTCCGATCTATAAACCAAAAATACCAAAAATATTTACTTTACCGTTTATCTATCTCTATCAGATCTCACTTTTGCAAGTAAGCATGAAGGGATTGACAACCCCTTTATCGCATTGGGTGCAAGTTTGTTTGATTGTTTGTATAGGTATTCGGTGACTTGTGCATCGTCTCCTACTGGATTGATACCTTGGTTCTCAAACTGAGGGAAAAACTTACTCTACTTTGCTGCATCACCCTTTCCTCTTCAAGGGAAAAACCAATGCAAGCTCAAGAGGTAGCAGTGATTAGAGGACATGGTCATATCCACCAATGCATCACAAACCTGGCAATCCATAGTTTGTTTGGAGTTGTTGAAGAAAGTTTTGTTCTGGCGTAATACGGAATGGGCAATCAGTCAGAATCTAGACGGACCCCTAGATACCGGACCCTACTGGTCGGTCTCCTATTTCAAAGCAAGAGCATTATACGCTCTGCAGGTTTAGTGAGCTTCCTAATGAACATGGTGCATGGTGTGGAGAGTTCCTGCGCCATTTTTTCTTGCCAGTGGACGTCCAAGAGATCATGAATATAAAGGCTTCTCCAAGGTTGGACGACGACTTCCTTGGTTGGGGATCTGAACCTACTGGTATCTTCACCGTACATAGTGTGTATCGGTTGATGCTCGAGGACAAGATGCGTCCCGTTTCAGTCACAGCAAGCAGGGCACCAGATGGGAGACGTGCCATCTGGGAATTCTTATGGAGGTGCCCTGCTCCTCCAAAGGTGTGTGTCTTAGGTTGGCGGCTGGCTACAAATTCTCTTGCGACATATGGGCTAATAAACTTGATAGTCAAATGAGTTAACTGATGTGTGCCCACTGTGTAGTCTCGAGCGTGAGGACACATTTCATGTGTTTTGTTGGTTCCCAAGGGCAGTTGATCTATGGTGAGTCACGATGCAAGTGTGGAGAATCCCCGACGTTGAACCAATCCACAAAACAGGACAGCAGTGGTTCCTGAACCTAAATGCGGATTGTGACGAGGGAGACTGACTTAGATTCTTCATGTTGATGTGGCGATGCTGGTTTGTCCGCAACGAGATCCAACATGACAAGTACCCGCCGCCCATGGAGGTGCTCGGAGGTTCCTACAAAGCTATGTGACCTCGCCGCTGGGCATCCAACAATACCTGGCCGGAGACCGGGACAAGGGGAATATGACCATCAAGCAAGAAGGGCCCGAGAAGCCGATATCGCATGTGATGCCCAACGGTAATCCACTTCACAGATGGAGTTCACTCCGACATATTGGGTTAAACTCAATGTCAATGGGTCCTTCTCGCATGAGGATGGGAGTGCTGGCGCAGGGATGGTTCTTCGCGGGCAAGAAAGGACCATTATTTTTTCTGCATGCAGATCCTTATTGTAGAAGATATGTGCAACTCACAAAATATTGATCGGGTGCATATGCACGTATATATAAGTACATAGGGGAGCCACATCCTCAACTATACAAAGAAGTAGGAGGGCTTGTTGTACAAGAAATACACATGCAATATCTACAGATCAACCCCCCCCCCCCCCCCCCCCCCCCGCAGTCGAAGCGGCACCAAGGTCGATGCAAAGACTGGATCGGAACTCCTGGAAGGATGTGGTAGGTGAGGAAGTCCTAGATTAAGGGGTCCTCGAACATCCGGACTATATAGTTTAGCAGGACTATTGGACTATGAAGATACAAGATAGAAGACTTCGTCCCGTGTCCGGGTGGGACTCTCCTTTGCGTGGAAGGCAAGGTTGGCGATTCGGATATGTAGATTCCCTTCTCTGTAACTGACTGTATGTAACCGTAGCCCCCTCTGGTGTCTATATAAACCGGAGGGTTTAGTCCGTAGGACAATGAGAATCATAATCATAGGCTAGCTTCTAGGGTTAGCCTCTACGATCTCATGGTAGATCAACTCTTGTAATACTCATATCATCAAGATCAATCAAGCAGGAAGTAGGGTATTACCTCCAAGGAGAGGGCCCGAACCTGGGTAAGCATCGTGTCCCCCGCCTCCTATTACCATTAGCCTTAGACGCACAGTTCGGGATCCCCTACCCAAGATCCGCCAGTTTTGACACTGACATTGGTGCTTTCATTGAGAGTTCCACTACGTCGTCATTATAAGGCTTGATGGCTCCTTCAATCATCTACAACAACTCGGTCCATGGTGAGATCTTTCTCCCCGGACAGATCTTCGTATTCGGCGGCTTCACACTACGGGCCAACTCGCTTGGTTATCTGGAGCAGATCGACAACTACGCCCCTGGTCATCAGGTCAGGTTTGGAAGCTTGAACTACACCGCCGACATCCGCGGAGACTTGATCTTCGACGGATTCAAACCCATGATAGCCGCACTCTGTAGCCACGATGAACATGACTTAAATCTGTCATCATGACTATGCTCAGGAGACAATGCCTGTAACTGTCCTGGCCCTAGATCCAGAACAGATCGCGCCGTCCGTTGACAGGGAGCTGGACCTTGCCACGGAATCCACATACTCTACGATGCTGTCGGTGTACAAAAAGAGGGCTACACATTTTGTACCCCTATAACTATGCACGGGAAGTCCGAGCCACGGATGCCACCGCGCCAAGCAAGGCAAGGGAGGTAAGCCAAGGTAAGGCCAAAGCTCGAAAAAAGCAGAACGACACCAAGACCAAGACCACAAAGAGCAAAGGGGACGAAGCGGACTCCCCCGGCAAGATCCTTGCCGGCGGCAGTTTTAGCAAACCCGGCAAGGCCCTTGCCGTGGCAGCTCGCCCCACACCTACGGAGTGAATCACCCTTGAGTCCACTGCCCCCATGGGGCAACAATTCAGGAGACATCCCCGTGGTGGCATGCAGATCTTTGTGAAGACATTCAAGATCAAATACACACTATAGAAGATGACGACCCCTGGCGGGATCCCAGCCAAGGAGGACCACAAGGCCCCCGGCAGGAGCGTTGCCGGGGATGATAGCAGGCGCCATGGCAAGACCCTTGCCGGGGCCCCGGCAAGACCCTTGCCGGGGCTACAACGAGGCCCTTGCTAAAGACACTCGTAGGGCCACCATCAGGCCCACGCCAATTCCAACCTCCACCGCCGTTCAATTGCGGCTACTGACCCAACCAGTTGGGCAAGCACCTGCGTGGCGGCAAGCGGATCTTCATGGAGGCCCACCGCTGCGCCACCTCAGCTACCTGTCTGCCTACATGGCACCACGGGCACCGCTGGCCAGGGCGCGTGTCGATGCGAAAGGGATCGGCGACAGACAAGACTGGGCTCTCCCCCGTCCCCGATAAAGTAGGGACACCTAAGCACGACGCATTAAATGCGCCTTGTCATGTAATGCGAGGGATAAACTCGTATCACTGTGCCCTTTCCACCTCCTGTGTGCCACTATGGTGACCCCTTTCCCTATAAAAGGAGGCCTAGGGCGACCAGGAGGGGGATTCGGCTTTTTGGAGCTCCTCACGCCCCATTGCTAGCTTAAGAACATAGATAAACAAATCATCAAGGCAGGAGTAGGGTTTTGCGCATCCTCGCGGCCCGAACCTGGATAAAGAACCTGTGTGCTACCTGTTTGATCCGCCCTTCTCACAACCCCGCGCCTCGCAACCGTAGTAGGGATTCTCGTGATCCCATAGGTGTCGTCCTCGCACCGACATCTTTGGCGCGCCAGGTAGGGGGGCGTAGTTGTGAGAATCGGCTCTAGCAGTTAGTTCGACGTTTCTTCATTGTCATGGCGCCCAAGAAGAAGATGACGGTGGAGGTTGGCCCGTCGGGAGCCGGACATTCTGTCCCGACGGGGCGAGCAGCGGACCGGTCGCAGAAAGGACCCGGGGCACCGTTCGCGAACACCAACACCGTCCCAACAGCCAAAGTTTGGGAGGCGGCGATTTTCGTGCGCCTGGTAACGGGCAGCACGCCGTCAAATCCAAAGACGGAGCCAGGCCCTCCGTGGGTGGCGCGGGGCCTTCCAAGATCGCCGCCACCCCACCCGAAGGCGACGCGAGGGCTTCGAAGACTCCCACGTTGGCACCACAGGAGCACTCCTCTCATGCGGTGCGCGATGAACGGCGTGATCACGCCGAGGACCCCGGGCATCGCCGCGGAAAGAGCCCCAAGCGCCGCTCCCGGGATTTAGAAGACCTGCCTGCCCGCCGAGGCGCTGGTGAAGATGGCATGCGACCGCGGGGTCGTGATAGAACTCCTTCTGACATAGTTAGAAGTCGAAGCGTGTCGCGATCCATGCAGGTTTCGCTGCCACCAACACCAGCAGAAGCCCTGGCACGCACGCAGTTGCTCCTCGATTTCCCTCCTATCACGGGGAAACTCGGTGAATGGAGAGCCACTATCCGAAGTCCTGTTGCGATGGCCAACAAAGACGAACCGAGCCCGGTGGAGCCCCCGGGTTGATGCTCCGACGGAGTCCCACGCGCCAGTGGCAGAAGAGCCGGCGGCGCCACGACCACGATGCACTCACCTCCTCCTCGCCCGGTACCTCAGACGCTAGCCCGTCGCGACGTCACGGGTGACAAGATCTCCGTAGCATCGTCCGACCTGCGGGCCCACTGTGACCAGCGCCAAGTTCTTCGGGAACGAGAACATGAAGACACTCGAACCACTATCGAGCGCCGGCACGGGGTGCGCCACCAATCAGATAGGCAAGCAGGGCCTGCTGTGAGCCACCCAGCACCGAGGAGCCCTGGAGGCCTACCTTATGAGGTAGGTTGTGCGGCTTTTACCCGTGAGCTACGGCAGTTCCATTGGCCCACTCACCGCACCTTCAAACCCGACGTGGGCGAAAGGTACAGTGGCAAGACCCATCCGTCCGAGTTCCTCAGCGTCTACACCATCGCGATGCAAGCTGCCGGAGCCTGCGACGATAAGGTGCTTGCGAATTACTTTCTGTTGGCTCTTAAACCCAATGCCATGTCATGGTTGATGCACTTGTCGGTAGACTATTTCCTCGTGGTCGGATTTGTGCCATGAGTTCGTGGGCGCCTTTACTGGAGGCCACCAAGCCCATGGCCAAGCAAGCGACCTGCACGTCATTCCCCAGAAGGGAGGCGAGAGTCTCCGCAAGTATATTCAGAGGTTCAGCCGGGTACAGTACAATATCCCTGATGTTCACCCTGCCGCCATCATCAGCGCGTTCCACCTGAACGTGCGTAACCGCAAGATGCGCGAAGAGCTGGCAATGAACAAGGTGAGAGATGTGGCAGAACTCTATGTTCTTGCTGACAAATGTGCCCGAGCCGAAGAGGGAAGAAAGTACCCCGACGAAGATGCCGGCATGGAAACCGACTCCTCGGATGAGGATACTGCCGTCCCGGCGAAGAAAGGTCGGCGCCGCAACAGGAAGCGCAAAGGAAAAGCCGTGCTTGTCGTCGAGGGATCCAAAGATGCCGGCTCCACCAAGAAAACCAAGGCAGATGACCCCGGCAAGGAGGTTGCCAGGTGTGTCGCATGCCAGGCCTTAGCGGCTGCCGAGAAGCCGGGAAACTCCGACAAGCGATACTGCAAGATCCATCACACCAAGGGCCATGCTCTCCAGGACTGCCGACAGGTTGAGCTCCTCGCTGAGAAGCAGAGGGCTGAGTATGAGAGGCGGGACAATGAGAAGGGCCCAGATGGTGCTGAGGGGTCTGGCAAGAAGCGTGACGGCCAGGCGGGCCATCGCGGCAAGGATAAGCAACAGGAGAGGCCTGCCCGGGGCCGTGACAAAAAGCCAGAAGACGACGATCACGAAGAGGACGATGAATCCGGCGACCAAGAGTTTCAGAAAGCTACAGAGGCCATGTGCATCGACGGCGGCGCCTCGCTGCATACTTCTCACCGCCGATTTAAACAGTGGGCGCGAGAGATTACAACGGCAGAGCCGTCGTTTGATGCCCAAAGGCCGCTGAAGTGGTCCAGCACACATATCATTTTCGACACTAAGGACCACCCTGATCGCACTACTGCGGTCGAGTGCAGATTCCTGATGGAGACCTCGAAGAGACGGGCACGTTTCAGGGGATCAACCCGGGAAGAAGCCAACCCAAGGGAAAGGTCACGCTGCCCGTGACTTTTGGAAGCAACCTGAACTTCAGGACGGAGAGGATCGTGTTCGATGTTACCAGGATCCCCTTGCCCTACAACGGGATCCTTGGCTACCCAGCGCTGGCCAAGTTCATGGCGGCGTCACACTACGCCTACAACACCGTGAAGATGCCTGGACCTATGACGATCATCACCATCCCCTCCGACAAGAAAGATGCGTTGGCTTGCGCTGACCAACTATACCAGCAAGCGGTTGCAGCAGCCGCCGCCGCTAGGGCACTTGCTCCTGCCACCGGGACCCCGGGAGGGAAGAAGAAGAAGAAGAAGACCGGTGAGACCTCCGACACCCACTCCAGCAAGCGCACCTCTTCGGAGTGTAGCGCTACCGTCGAGGACCTGTCGGAGAACTCCACCGGCGGGAACAAGAAGCCCAGGGCCGTATCACCGGGAACCAAGAAGGTCTCTATCAATGAGGACAGCACAGGAGGAGCTTTTAGCATAAGCTCCACCCTTGACGACAAATAGGAAGACGTGCTCGTCACCTTCCTGCGGGCGAATGTTGATGTGTTTTCATGGCAAGCTTCCGACATCCCCGGTGTTCCCAGGGAGGTGATTGAGCACCACCTTGCTATCTGTCCTCATGCACGACCCATCAAGCAGAAGGTCAGAAAGCAAGTTTTTGAACGACAAGAGTTCATTACTGAAGAGATCCGGAAACTGGAAGCAGCGGGTTTGGTAAGGGGAGTGCTCCATCCAACGTGGTTGGCCAATCCGGTCGTGGTGCGCAAGGCAAATGGGGAAGTGGAGACTGTGTATTGATTACACAGATATCAATAAGGCTTGCCCTAAGGACCCCTTCCCGTTGCCGCGCATCGACCAGATTGTTGACTCCACGGCTGGGTGTGATCTACTGTCATTCCTCGACGCCTACTCCGGCTACCACCAGATCATTATGACAAGAGAAGACGAAGAGAAAACAGCATTCATCACCCCATGTGGTACGTATTGTTTCATGCGGATACCTTTCGGGTTGAAGAGTGCTGCCTCGACGTTTGCGAGGGCTGTCCAGATTGTTTTTTGAACCCCAGCTCCATAGAAATATGGAGGCTTATATGGATGACATAGTGGTCAAACCAAGGACAGGGCAACCCTCATACCAGATTTGCAAGAAACATTTGCAAACCTGCGCAAGATCAATCTCAATGTGAACCCTAAGAAGTGCGTCTTTGGCGTCCCGTCCAGCAAGCTTCTCGGGTTCTTGGTGTCACAACGTGGGATAGAGGCCAACCCGGACAAAATCAAAGCTATAGAGCAGATTGAAGCACCCAAGCAAATCAAGGATGTGCGTTGGCTTGCTGGTTGCGTCGCTGCCATGGGCAGGTTCATTTCCAAGTCTGTCGAGCGCGCCCTTACCTTTTTCAAGATCCTGAAAAAGGCGGGCCCGATGGAGTGGACGCCAGAAGCCAAAGAAACATTGCAAGGTTTGAAGAAGTACCTCTCCTCCGTGCCAATACTACTCGCGCCTAGGCCACAGGAGTCGTTGCTGCTATACCTGGTGGCAACAGACCAGGTGGTCAGCGCCGTGCTGGTGGCACAAAGAGAGGTCAACGACGAGGATATGGCAGCGGCAGAGCCCGACACCACCAATGCAGAGACGACACAGCCAGTTGACGTGCCGCCGAAGAAGAAAATGGTGCAGCACCCGGTCTACTTTGTTAGTTCCCTCCTGCAGGGGGCTAGATCGAGGTACTCCGGCGTGCAGAAATTGCTCTTTGGCCTTCTTATGGCCTCGAGGAAGCTGCGCCACTACTTCCAGGCACACGAAATCACTGTCGTCACTCGCTTCCTTCTGCAGCGGATATTGCACAATCCAGATGCGACGGGAAGGATTGTGGAATGGGCACTGGAGCTGTCCAGCTTTGGCCTTAAGTTTTAAAGTACCTCGACAATTCAAAGTCGAGTCCTAGCGGAGTTCATTGCAGAATGGACCGCAACGCCTGACGAAGAAGCTCAAGAGACTGCTCTCCCCGGCAAAGAAGCAAGTTGTGATTGGATCATGTACTTTGATGGAGCTTTCTCCTTACAAGGCGCCGGGGCTGGCGTACTGCTTGTCGCGCCCACTGGAGAGTACCTCAAGTACGTGATCCAGATGCACTTCCCCTGGGAGGTGTCAACCAACAATACAGCAGAGTACGAAGGGCTACTTGCCGGTCTTAGAATCGCGGCGGACCTTGGAATCAAGAAACTCATTGTCAGGGGGGACTCGCAGCTCGTCGCCAAGCAAGTCAACAAGGATTACCAGAGCCCGTTGATGAAGGCCTACGTCGATGAAGTGAGAAAGCTGGAAGAGCGTTTCGACGGTATATAGGCTGAACACGTTCCCCGAGCGGAGAATGATATCGCCGATTACCTGTCCAAACGCGCTGCCCTCAAGCTACCTGTGGAACCAGGTACCTTTGTGCTTCAGCTAACTCCGCCATCTGTTGATCCATCAATAGAGCAGAATAAGAGGAGGAAATCAGGGCCCGGCAAGTACTTCCCCGCCAAGCTCCCCGGAGCAGCCGGCAAGGATGTTGCCGAGGATACTGAGACCGCCACGGGACAACTGGCTCCGGCGGAGCGTCAAGCTCTCGCCGTCGAGACAGCCGCTCCTATAGCAGAGGAAATGCCTTTAGCCCTCGCCGACGAGCCCCAGGCTCCAGCATGGGCACAGCATACTGTCCAACTCCTCCAAACAGGGGAACTTCCTGAGGAGCAGGAAGAAGCGGAGAAAGTAGCCCGTCGCTCTACCATGTACCAGTTTGTCGATGACGTCGTGTAGAGAAAGAGGCCGAACAGTGTGAAATTGAAGTGTATCCCTCGATAGGAAGGACTGGAGCTGTTGGCGGAGATACACGGAGGCATCTGTGGATCCCACATTGGGTTAAGGGCCCTTGCCGGCAAGGCATTCCGGCAAGGCTTCTTCTAGCCCACCGCCCTCCAGGATGCAACGACACTAGTCACCAGGTGTGAAGCGTGTCAGTTCCATTCAAAGAAGCTCCATCAGCCAGCCCAAGCCCTTCAAACCATTCCTCTCTCCTGGTCCTTCTCGGTCTGGGGGCTCGACATACTGGTCCCTTTCCCCCGCGCTTTCGGGGGCTTTGAGTACTTGTATGTTGCAATCGACAAGTTCACAAAGTGGCCAGAGGTGGAGGCAGTAAGGAAGGTCACAACCCAGTCAGCCGTCAAGGTCTTCAAGGGACTAGTGTGCCATTTTGGCGTACCTAACAGGGTTATCACCGACAACGGCACCCAGTTCACAAGCTGCACCTTCATGCAATATACCCAAGACCTCGGCAGCAGAGTCTGTTTTGCTTCCGTTGCTCACCCGCAAAGCAATGGTCAAGCTGAGAGGGCAAATGCTGAAGTACGGCGAGGCTTGAGGACCAAGACCTTTGACAGGATGCATAAGAGTGGAAGGCACTGGATTGATGAGTTGCCGACGGTTCTTTGGTCGATCAGGACGATGCCAAATCGAGCCATTGGCCAGACACCTTTTGCCCTGGTATACGGGGCGGAGGCAGTTCTCCCCACTGAACTCATATACGGGTCACCTCGAGTGCTCGCTTATGACGAGCTTGAGCAAGAGCAACTGCGGCAAGATGATGCAGTGCTCCTTCAGGAAGATCGTCTCCGAGTGACTGTAAGAGCAGCACGCTGCCAGTAAGCCTTACGCCGCTACCATAGCCGCAAGGTTCATGCCCGGAGCCTTGAGGAAGGCGACCTTGTACTTCGGCGTGTTCAATCGGCCAAGAATTCCAACAACTTGACGCCAAATTGGGAAGGCCCTTATCGGGTAATACGAGTCACCAGGCCCGGCGCAGTCCGCTTGGAGACCGAAGATGCTGTTCCGGTGAGTAACTCCTGTAACATTGAGCATCTTCGCAAGTTTTACCCGTGAGGCGCGGCTTGCCGGGACCTCGGCAAGCCACCTTTTGTACAAGCATTGCTGATGATGCATGTAACCCTTTGTACAAAGCCAGGCGCAGACCCTGAGCATAAACAAATGAAGCGCTGGCGCCGTAAGTTATAGCATGCATGCTAGGTCAAGTCTCGTCCTTGGTTAGGGTTGATAGTGCTTAGCGGCGACTAACCCCTAGCTTAGAGGTCAAGTGTGCGTCTCTTTGCCGATCTTTTGTCTTCTTTGGTTTGCAGGACTCACAGATATCCTTGTCGGATCACTTGGGGACGAGAAAGAAAAGAGGAACAGACTGGCATCTAAACCCCGGCAAGCCAGTATTGCCGGGGGCTGCGAGTACAAAGATTTGCCCATGGCAAACCAGAGTTGCCGGAGGCTACAGCCTCAGATAAGTTCTTCATCCCTTATCATGCATTCCCCTATGGACTCAGGGATGCGAAACCTCGTTTTTTCCCAAAGCTACTGTGCTCCCCTAAAAACTCTACGCCCTAGGGCTCATTCCTGGGGCCAGGTTTGGTCATAGTCGCGGCAGCAAAAGAATGAAATGAGGAGCCTGAACCCACCTCATCCCTGCCTCTGCTGGAAGCGTGAGAAAGGTCGAGCAAAGTGGGAAGACGGCAGGGCCTGTTGCCGGGCAAGGAAATGTTTATCTTAGGATATCAAGGATTTATTCCTCATTGTGGGTTCAACCCGCAAACAAATGACCCGGCAAGCATCCCCTTTTCATTAAAAACATTCCACTCAGGTGCGGCCCATAGGGAATGAAAACATGAATGGTGGGATTACAAGTTTTAAATTCAGCTAAAGCCTAAAGGCTTACAAACTAAAAAGAGATAAGGTGCCCGTAATCCCTTTCTTGTCCCTCTCCTTAGGAGGCAGCCCAAAGAGGCGAAAACGGCAAAAGGGAGCGCCTAGGCGACCTATGGGTGGCAGGAGGCACCAAGAGAACATCTCGGTGACCATCCAAAGGCTGGATGGTGATGGCAGCGCCGGAAGCAGAGCTCGAAGACGAGGCGGTAGGACGTCAGCACGCGTCGAAGGCGTCGGTGCCTGCGTACTCCGATTTGACGGCCTTGCTGGCCGCCCTCTTCCTCTTCCACAGCCTCCCAACGCCAGCCGCCCAAGGAGATGACCCCGAGAAGTTCAGGAAGCCTGCGACACGGATGATGGGATCACCGGTGCCACATGGAGCGACAGCCGACACCTAGTCGGACCCGTCATCCTGCCGCCCGCTACACTCATCGTCGCTGCCGCTGTCCTCCTAATCACTCCCGCCTGAGGAGGAGTCTTCGCTATCAGAAGAGCTCTCCACGCAGCACCTTGCCCGAGTCCCAAAGCACCCAAAGACCTTGGCGGAGAGGAGGCCGCCCTCCATCAGCTTGAAATGGAGGGTAAGCCCCGCCGTCAAGCGGTAGATATGAGCGAACGTCTTCCACCCTCGGCTAAGATACATCACGTGAGGGGCTAGGAAGTCGATGCGAGCTCGCGTACCGCTGATCCAACAGCCCCTCATGTGAAACTTCAAGGACTCTGGCGGATCCAGCTCCATCTCGCTCACGAATGGAGTCGGGAGACGAAGACGACGGCGAGGCGACCGGCGCAGCCTGACGAAGAACTCGCAAGGGTCATCTCCAACATGGCCCTCCATGGGGGGAGGAACTACTGGCGGAGGCGGGACCGGCGCGCCGCCCCGTTCTCCTCTTCCCTGAGCGCCTCAACCTCGCCCGCGGCCTCGCCCGTGGCCTCCCCCTCCCCCTTCCCCTCGCGGCTGGCTCTGCCACCGCGGGTAAAGGGGAAGGGAGGGTGCGTTGTCCAGCAGCGACCCGCGCCGCCACCGTTGAAGAGACAGGATCCCCTCTCTCCATGGCGGATGGGGGGGAGCAGAAGAGCAGAAGCTAAAGAAAAAAGAAGACGGAAGAGTGCGGGACTCCATTTTCTCCCCTCGGCTCTTTATAAAGAGCCAGGATGGGGGCTCAGCCACCCCACTCAGCCAATCAAGACACGGAAGGCGCAGGGAACTGGGACCAACTCGCTGCCCCGGCCCGCGATGGCCCGGTTCCCCGCCTCCACCATTCGCCACCCTGAGCACGTGAGAACCACGTGGCGGGTATGCAGGACCGAGGCGACGGGTGAGGTGACCTCTCCCCACCCCGTGAACGTGGGGGGGTGGGCGCCTTGAAGACCACGCCCCCGCCCCGTTTAGTAAATGGGCCGAGCCTCCACGCCTCCCTTCGTTTATGGGGAAGGTGCGAACCGCCCCCTTTAACTACGACATGACGCATGCGCGCAGAGCTCAGCCCCACGCATGCCGCCCATGTCACACACGCCTCCCCACGCCGAGCCACGCGCAGGAGGCATGGGAAGCGCGGCGCGCGAAGGAACTTACTGCGGTAAAAACTACCCCGCCTGCCCGCGCACTGTTTTTGGGCCTAGCCCAACGACGCGATTACGCTCACGTGTGGACCAGGCCCGAGGGCTCCTGTCGGTGTGCAAAAAGAGGGGTACACTTTTTGTACCCCTATAACTGTGCACAGGCAGTCCGAGCCACGGACGCCACCGCGCCAAGCAAGGCAAGGGAGGTAAGTCAAGGTAAGGCCGAAGCTCGAAAAAAGCAGAACGACGCCATGACCAAGACCACAAAGAGCAAAGGGGACGAAGAGGACTCCCCCGGCAAGATCCTTGCCGGGGGGCGGTTTTAGCAAACCCGGCAAGGCCCTTGCCGTGGTAGCTCGCCCCACACCTACGGAGCGAATCACCCTTGAGTCCACTGCCCCCATGGGGCAAGCATTCGGGAGACATCCCCGTGGTGGCATGCAGATCTTTGTGAAGACATTCAAGATCAAATACACACTATAGAAGATAACGACCCCTGGCGGGATCCCAGCCAAGGAGGACCACAAGGCCCCCGGCAGGAGCCTTGTCGGGGATGATAGCAGGCGCCACGGCAAGACCCTTGTCGGGGCCACGGCAAGGCCCTTGCTAAATACACCCGTAGGGCCACCATCAGGCCCACGCCAATTCCAACCTCCACCATCGTTCGCATGCGACTGCTGACCAAACCAGTTGGGCAAGCACCTGCGTGGCGGCAAGCGGATCTTCGTGGAGGCCCACCGCTGCGCCACCTTAGCTACGTGCTTGCCTACATGGCACCACGGGCACCGCTGGACAGGGCGCGTGTCGATGCGAAAGGGATTGGCGATGGACAAGACTGGGCTCTCCCCCATCCCCGATAAAGTAGGGACAACTAAGCACGACGCATTAAATGCGCCTTTCCATGTAATGTGAGGGATAAACTCGTATCACTGCGTCCTTTCCACCTCCTGTGTGCCACTGTGGTGACCCCTTTCCCTATAAAAGGAGGCCCAGGGCGACCAGGAGGGGGATTCAGCTTTTTGGAGCTCCTCACGCCCCATTGCTAGCTCAAGAACACAGATAAACAAATCATCAAGGCAGGAGTAGTGTTTTACGCATCCTCGCGGCCCGAACCTGGATAAAGAACCCGTGTGCTACCTGTTTGATCCGCCCTTCTCACAACCCCGCGCCTCGCAACCGTAGTAGGGATTCTCGTGATCCCATAGGTGTCATCCTCGCACCGACAGACGCTTGAGTTGAACACAGATCTACCCTCTAACGAGGTCTGTGCCATCGGACCCTCGGACTCATTTCCAGATACAGGTTCTGAACTGCGTGTGTCCGTGCCCGTCGAATCTAATTGAGTGCCGACCTTGGAGTTTACCTCCGCGGACATCTTCCGACACTCGCCCTTGGGTGATGTGTTGAACTATTAAAATCTCTCTACTTGTCAGGAGATTCTTGGCCGAACTATGTCTGGCTTGAATGCGAAGCGGACGACGAAGAACTTTGTTGCCCACCCACCACCCACTTGATAGCCACTATCGACGACTTGACCGACATGCTTGACTTCGACTCCGAAGACATCGACGGTATGGACGACGATGTCGGAGAAGAACAGGAACCACTGTAGGACCTTGAGAAGAGGTGTCTAGAGGGGGGGGGTGGTTAGACACCAAGTACCAAAGTTGCAGTTTTTAGCAAATTTAAGTTTAAGTGGAGTTTAGGCACAAGTTTAACATTCACAACACATAGCAAGCAAGCATGCAAAGAGTATATGAGAAGCGGAAAGTAAAGCATGCAACTTGCAAGAATGTAAAGGGAAGGGTTTTGGAGGATTCAAACGCAGTTGGAGACACGGATGTTTTTGGCGTGGTTCCGATAGGTGGTGCTATCGTACATCCACGTTGATGGAGACTTCAACGCATGAAGGGTAACGGTTGCGCGAGTCCATGGAGGGCTCCACCCAAGAAGGATCCACGAAGAAGCAACCTTGTCTATCCCCCCATGGCCGTCGCCCACGAAGGACTTGCCTCACTAGCAATAGATCTTCACGAAGTAGGCGATCTCCTTGCCCTTACAAACTCCTTGGTTCAACTCCACAATCTTTGTAGGAGCCTCCCAAGTGACACCTAGCCAATCTAGGAGACACCACTCTCCAAGAAGTAACAAATGGTGTGTTGATGATGAACTCCTTGCTCTTGTGCTTCAAATGATAGTCTCCCCAACACTCAACTCCCTCTCATAGGATTTGGATCTCGTGGAAAGAAGATTTGAGTGGAAAGCAACTTGGGGAAGGCTAGAGATCTAGATTCATATGGTAGGAATGGAATATCTTGGCCTCAACACATGAGTAGGTAGTTCTCTCTCAGAAATAGTAAGTTGGAAGTGTTGGTTTGTTCTGAGGGCTCTCTTCACGAATGAAGAGGAGGTGGAGGGGTATATATAGCCTCCACACAAAGTCTAACCATTACACACAATTTACCAATCTCGGTGGGACCGAAACAATAAACTCGGTCAGACAGATTTAGTAAACCTAGTGACCGTTAGGATTTTCAGTGGGACCAAAATGCAACTCGGTAGGACCGATATGGTTAGGGTTAGGGCATAACGTAATCTCGGTGAGACCGATTACACAAACTCGGTGAGACCGATTTTGGTAATTAGCTAACCAGAGAATTGGTCAGGCAAACTCGGTGGGACCGATTACTCAAACTCGGTGGGACCGATTTTGGTAATAAGTTAACCAGAGAGTTTGCATTGTAATCTCGGTAGGACCGATTGCTCAAACTCGGTAAGCCTGATTTTGATAATGGACATACACACAGAGGGATTACAATCCCATCTCGGTGAGACCGAGATCCTTATCGGTGAGACCGATTTGCCTAGGGTTTGTGGCGGTGGCTATCAAAAGAGAGAATCGGTGTGACCGATTTTGGCTTTAGGTTTAGGTCATATGTGGATGTGAGAAAGTAGTTGACGGTTTTGGAGCATATCACTAAGCACATGAAGCAAGAGGCTCATTAAGCAACACCTCATCCCTCCTTGATAGTATTGGCTTTCGCTATAGACTCAATGTGATCTTGGATCACTAAAATGTAAAATGAAGAGTCTTGAGTTTGAAGCTTTAGCCACTCCCTAGTCCTTAGCATCTTGAAGGAGTTCCACATCCTTTAGTCCATGCCACTTCATTGTTGAACTTGTCTGAAATATACTAGATAAAAGTGTTAGTCCAACAAGAGATATGTTGACATTAATTACCAAAACCACCTGGGGAGCACTTGTGCTTTCAATCTCCCCCTTTTTGGTAATTGATGACAACATACATCAAAGCTTTAGATAAGGATATAAAGAATAGCAAGTAAAGCTTTGGAAAGACATGTAACAAGCATAGGCTCCCCCTACATGTATGCAATCATGTGAAATATAGAATATAGAATATAGAAGCATGTGAGAGCTTAACCATGGCAGAGTAAGCAATGTGTTACATGTATCTTGGCCATATGCATCAAAGGAAAGAATATTAAAGAAAATACCTTCATGCTCATGAGTCCTTCTTGCAAACAGTATGTACATCAGCAAGAAATCCTCATACACATGATTGTGATGCATATACCTACCTTGTAGTCTTGAGTTGGCTTAGGGTGGAATGAACCTGCACAAACAAGGTTAGATAACACAGGTACATCTACTAGCCAGAGCAAACAGAAGAAACCACAAGAATACCAAGACTGGGATGACATGTAGAGAGTGAGTACTAAGTACCACATTGGATTAGACATGTCCCCAAGAGTAAAGATATGCAATGAATTTAAATGATTTCTTTCCCTTAGATGTCTTGCTCCCCCTGAATCTAGCATGGGATACTGGGAGAAGATAGGGAACAGAAAATCAGAGCTGAAAGAATCTGAATGAATAGAGCTAGTGCAAACTAATGCAAATAAGCACATATGAACATGTCTTTCCCCCAAAAAGACATGTGGCATCTCTCCTCTTGAACACCAAGCATCTGGGATCCTTGAGAAATACTTTGTACTTGAGTATTCTCTCCCCCTAGAGATCTCTCTCTCCCCCCGTGGAAGTGATATTCTCTGATGTGATCTCTCTCTAAATGATAAGCTTTGATGTGATCTCTCTCTCCCCCTTTGACATCAATTTCCAAGAAGGGCTTCTGGAATTTGTCGTGAATGGGTTTGATCCTTGACTCACAGCACAAAGTATTTATAAAAATGTGATGCTTGTAGAGGACAAGATTCATTGAGTGGAGCTAGAACAGACGAAACACAGAATAAGTGCCAAACTGTTTTTCCTGTGGTGAAATCGGTGGCACCGAGTGGTATGCTTCGGTTGTACCAAAAGGATTAGGTTGGACCGAAAACAACAAGTCGGTGAAACCGAGTTCATCATAGAGAAAACACTTGTCACCTCAGCTCACTAGACTAGTAAGATCTCACAAAGATTTGCAAGGAATTTACTGAATGATATACAATGAATTGGATGCAAAAAATGCAGATCAAACAAAAAGGAAAGAAAGAAATCTAGATGAAGTTTTTTTTGAAAGGGGAAACAAATATGCATGAGACAAATGCAAAAACACAGAGACGAACTCAAGAGAACTTCATCTAGAGATGGTCGGCGACAAAGTCACCTATGTTAGAGTATATTGACTTAGGAGTCAAGTGAGATCACTTGATCATAGGTCATACTCATCGTTTAAGCTCAAAATGGGGTTACCTTTTTTCGTTTAAGCATCTTGATGTATTCACATCTTGTCGAGTTGCTTTAGCTCATGACTCGGAGTAAAGCTTCTCTAAGATGGAATAACATACCTTGGTTGGTGGTGTTGATCATGTAGTTGAACTTGTGTGGGTTGCTCAAGGTTGATGCAGCTAAGAGTTGGGAGCACCACTTGGAATTTGAGTCCATCTACTATATGGGTTAGTTCTTGCAAGGAAGAGCACTTGTGTATCCAAAAATGACAATCATGAAGCTCAACATAGAATTTGTCAAAGGATATGTTTGAATGGTTTCATGCTTCCTTGTCTTCAGCCACCTTTGTGTAGAGACTTGGTGATGTAGAGATTCCTCACGATATGAGTAGGTTACAATCTCATGGAATTTGATTCAACAAAGTACCTACATGGGTTAGATAACATGCAAGAAGCAAATATGTCCAAGATATAAGATTTTCATCATAAGAGAAATTTCAAGGATTAGTCATAAGCTCATGTCTTGCATGTATCCAATGGAGTTTCTACTCCATGTTTGAAGCATCAATGATGTTCAATTCTCCTCTCAACCTGCAAAACACTTTCTCATCAAGAGGTTTAGTGAAAATATCTGGCAATTGCTTTTCGGTGCGAACATGCTTAAGATCAATGTCACCTTTAGCAACATGATCTCGAATGAAATGATGACAAACTTCAATATGCTTAGTTTGAGAATGTTGCACAGGATTGTGACCAATTTTGATAGCACTTCCATTACCACAAAGCAATGGAACATGTTTCACATATATCCCATAATCTTTAAGAGTTTGGGTCATCCAAAGTAATTGAGCACAACATGAACCAGCGACAATGTATTCCGCTTCGGCGGTAGATAAGGATACCGAGTTTTGTTTCTTGGAGGACCAAGACACAAGAGATCTACCAAGAAATTGACAAGTACCTGAAGTGGACTTTATATCAACCTTGTCTCCGGCATAGTCGGAGTTAGAGTAGCCAACAAGATCAAAAGAGGCCCTCTTAGGATACCAAATGCCAAAATTTGGTGTATGTATTAAGTATCTCACTATCCTTTTCATAGCCTTAAGATGACATTCTTTAGGAGCAGCTTGATATCTTGCACACATGCACACACTTAGCATAATATCGGGGCGTGAAGCACATAGATACAACAATGAACCAATCATAGAGCGATAAACCTTTTGATCAACTGGTTCACCATCTTTGGTCAATCAAGATGTCCACTAGTAGGCATGGGTGTAGACATACCTTTGCATTCTTGCATATTGAACTTCTTGAATAAGTCCTTAGTGTACTTCGTTTGAGAGACAAAAGTACCTTCCTTAGTTTGCTTGATTTGCAACCCAAGAAAGAATTTGAGTTCACTCATCATTGACATCTCAAACTTCTCCAACATTAGCTTTCCCAACTTCTCACTAAAATGAGGGTTAGTTGAACCAAATATAATATCATCAACATAATTTTGGCAAACAAATAATTCTCCATTAACCCTTTTAGTAAAAAGAGTAGAATCAATTTTCCCAATTTGAAATCCCTTTCCAAGAAGAAACTTCGTTAAGCATTTGTACCAAGCTCCAGGAGCTTGTTTAAGACCATAAAGAGCTTTGCGAAGTTTATAGACATGATTGCGTTTCTTAGGATTAACAAAGCCGGGAGGTTGTTTAACATAAACTTCCTCCTCTATTTCACCATTTAGAAAAGTACTTTTAATGTCCATTTGGTACAATGTGATATCATGGTGATTAGCATAGGCAAGTAAGATGCGAATAGACTCAAGTCTAGCAACGGGAGCGTAAGTCTCACCATAGTCCATACCTTCGACTTGTGTGTAGCCTTGGGCGACGAGACGTGCTTTGTTGCGAACTACTTGTCCATCTTCGTCTTGCTTGTTGCGAGACATGCATTTGGTACCGATGATGTTGTGGTTGTTGTCGGGCTTCTCAACCAATGTCCAAACTTGGTTTCTCTCAAAGTTGTGTATCTCTTCATGCATAGCATTTATCCAATCCGTATATTCCAATGCTTCTTAGACCTTCATAGGTTCAATGCTAGAGATGAAAGAATAGTTTTCACAAAAGTTAGCTAAACGAGTTTTAGAGCGAGTGATTCTCCCGGTTTGAATATCATTGTAGATTTGCTCGACGGGATGGTCTTTAGCAATTCTTGCTCGAACTCGTGAAAGCTTTTGCTTGGTTCTTGGTTGAACATCTTCTTCATATTCTTCTTCTTCTTCTTGATCTTCTTCATTGTTGGCGTTGTCGTTCTCTTGTCGTGGTGGAGAAGGAGGTTGTTGACATTCTTGATGCACTTCCTTGTTTTCTTCATCTTGGTGTGTCCCACTTGTGGATGCTTCCATGTCAACTCTTGGTTCACCTTGTCGTGAAGTAGAAGCCTCCACTTGGACGGACGAGGTACTCTCCTTCACCTCCGTTGGACGAACCTTGCCAATAGACAAGTCCTGGATTGCTTCCAAAGGATCTTTGTCTCCTACATCAATTGGCAATTGCTCTACTTGCAAGCCGTTAGATTCATCAAACTTCACATCTACCGTCTCTTCAACCTTTCGGGTGAAATTGTTGTAGACACGGTATGTGTGAGAGTTTGAGCCATAACCTAGTAGGAAACCTTCATGAGACTTAGAAGCAAATTTAGAATGACGATGCTTATCAAGAATGTAGCACTTTGAGCCGAATACTCGAAAGTATCCAACTTGGGGTTTGTTACCGATGAGGAGCTCGTATGCCGTCTAGCCGAATAGCTTGTGAAGATACAAGCGATTTGTTGCATGACAAGCTGTCTCAACCGCTTCTGCCCAAAAGTGCTTCGGTGTCTTGTACTCATCAAGCATCGTTGTCGCCATTTTGATGAGGGTCTGGTTCTTCCTCTCAACAACTCCATTTTGTTGAGGTGTGTACGTAGCCGAGAACTCGTTTGAAATCCCTTCTTCGTCAAGAAAGGTGTCCACATTTGTGTTCTTGAACTCTGTTCCGTTGTCGCTGCGAACCATCTTGATCTTCACTTCAAACTGGTTTTGGGCCTTCCTAGCAAAGTTTTTGAAGATCTTTTGGACCTGCGATTTATCATCGAGAAAGAACACCCACGTAAATCTTGAAAAATCATCAACTATAACTAGACCAAAAGAATTTCCACCGAGACTCTTGTAAGAGTTGGGACCAAAAAGATCCATGTTAAGTAGCTCAAGTGGCCTCCTTGTGGTCATGATGTTCTTCACGGGATGCCTTCCTACAACCTGTTTACCTGCTTGACAAGCACTGCAAAGTCTATCCTTATCAAATATGACATCGTTAACACCAAGGATATGATTCCCTTTAATAAGCTTGTCAAGGTTTCTCATGCCAACGTGACCTAGTCGTCTATGCCATAACCATCCTTTTGAGGATTTAGCAATGAAGCAAGTTTTAGGTTGAGCCTTTTTAGTGAAATCAACAATGTATAGATCACCTCTACGTATGCCGGTAAAGACCATTTTATGATTGTCTCGACGAAACACTTGGCAATCTACTTCAGTAAATAGGACATTGAAACCGATATCAGCAAGTCTAGATATTGAAAGTAAGTTGTAGCCAAGAGATTCAATGAGCATAACATTCTAAATGGATCTATCATGTGAGATGGCCACCTTACCGAGGCCAACCACCTTACCCTTTGAGTTGTCACCGAAAGTGACATACTTTCGAGGACTATCTTTTTCAGCAAGCTCATGAAACATGTCTTTATCTCCGGTCATGTGATCGGTACATCCACTGTCAAGGACCCATTCCTTTCCTCCTGCCATATATCCCTGAAGATTTGCCATAAGACCAAAATGTCTCATTGCATCATCAAGATCAAAGTCATCATCCTCATCCTCATCATAGTATCCATGTTCAACATCGTCATGTGGTGGATCAATTCCTAGTGAGAGTGATCCATTAGTATGAGTTTGACAATAATCTTGCTTATGAATTCTAGTGGCTTCGGAAATAATATCGCTAATAATTCCAACATTTCCTTTGGCATGCATAAGATTTGTAAGTTCAAATAGACGATCACCAAACATAGGATCATTGGAATTCATCTTAGTCAAGGCAATAGACTTATGAAGAATTTCATCAAGATTTTTCAAGGAATAATTAGGAAATCGTTCCTCAAGAAATTTCCATATAGTGTAGGCACACTCAAGAGTAGGCAGTTTTATAATCAAGTTTCTAGGCAAGCCTGTAGTGATAAGATTGACAGTTCTAACATTCCTAATCATGTCAATAGACTCATCAAGTGTAGGATGCATAGGATCAACATAAGGTGCACAAGGACTAGCAATGTACTTGTTCAAATGATATTGATTGAAAATTACAAGCATCTCATTTTTCCACTCATGAAAATACTCTCCATCAAGTATAGGCAATCTATGTCTAAGACTCCCTAAAGTAGACTCATCCATCTTCCTCCAATGGTGATTAGACCAAGGCAATGGAGACCAAAGCTCTGATACCACTTGTAGGACCTTGAGAAGAGGTGTCTAGAGGGGGGGTGATTAGACACCAAGTACCAAAGTTGCAGTTTTTAGCAAATTTAAGTTTAAGTGGAGTTTAGGCACAAGTTTAACATTCACAACACATAGCAAGCAAGCATGCAAAGAGTATATGAGCAGCGGAAAGTAAAGCATGCAACTTGCAAGAATGTAAAGGGAAGGGTTTTCGAGGATTCAAACGCAGTTGGAGACACAGATGTTTTTGGCATGGTTCCGATAGGTGGTGCTATCGTACATCCACGTTGATGGAGACTTCAACCCACGAAGGGTAACGGTTGCGCGAGTCCACGGAGGGCTCCACCCAAGAAGCGTCCACGAAGAAGCAACCTTGTCTATCCCACCATGGCCGTTGCCCACGAAGGACTTGCCTCACTAGCGGTAGATCTTCACGAAGTAGGCGATCTCCTTGCCCTTACAAACTCCTTGGTACAACTCCACAATCTTTGTCGGAAGCTCCCAAGTGACACCTAGCCAATCTAGGAGACACCACTCTCCAAGAAGTAACAAATGGTGCGTTGATGATGAACTCCTTGCTCTTGTGCTTCAAATGATAGTCTCCCCAACACTCAACTCTCTCTCATAGGATTTGGATCTGGTGGAAAGAAGATTTGAGTGGAAAGCAACTTGGGGAAGGCTAGAGATCAAGATTCATATGGTAGGAATGGAATATCTTGGCCTCAACACATGAGTAGGTAGTTCTCTCTCAGAAATAGTAAGTTGGAAGTGTAGGTTTGTTCTGATGGCTCTCTTCACGAATGAAGAGGAGGTGGAGGGGTATATATAGCCTCCACACAAAATCTAACCGTTACACACAATTTACCAATCTCGGTGGGACCGAATCAATAAACTCGGTCAGACCGATTTAGTAAACCTAGTGACCGTTAGGATTTTCGGTGGGACCGAAATGCAACTCGGTAGGACCGATATGGTTAGGGTTAGGGCATAACGTAATCTCGGTGAGACCGATTACACACACTTGGTGAAACCGATTTTGGTAATTAGCTAACCAGAGAGTTGGTCAGGCAAACTCGGTGGGACTGATTACTCAAACTCGGTGGGACCAATTTTGGTAATAAGTTAACCAGAGAGTTTGCATTGTAATCTCGGTAGGACCGCTTGCTCAAACTCGGTAAGACCAATTTTGATAATGGACATACACAGAGAGATTACAATCCCATCTCGGTGAGACCGAGATCCCTATCGGTGAGACCGATTTTCCTAGGGTTTGTGGCAGTGGCTATGACATCTGAACTCGGTGGCGCCGGATAGAGAGAATCGGTGTGACCGATTTTTGCTTTAGGTTTAGGTCATATGTGGATGTGAGAAAGTAGTTGAGGGTTTTGGAGCATCTCACTAAGCACATGAAGCAAGAGGCTCATTAAGCAACACCTCATCCCTCCTTGATAGTATTGGCTTTTCCTATTGAGGGAGTCCTGGATTAGGGGGTGTCCGGATGGCCGGACTAAGACCTTTGGACGGACTCCTGGACTATGAAGATACAAGATTGAAGACTCCGTCCCGTGTCCGGATGAGACTTTCCTTGGCGTGGAAGGCAAGCTTGGTGATACGATATGAAGATCTCCTCCCATTGTAACCGACTCTGTGTAACCCTAGCCCTCTCCTGTGTCTATATAAACTGGAGAGTTTTAGTCCGTAGGACGAACAACAATCATACCATGGGCTAGCTTCTATGGTTTAGCCACTCCGATCTCGTGGTAGATCTACTCTTGTACTACCCATATCATCAATATTAATCAAGCAGGAGTAGGGTTTTACCTCCATCGAGAGGGCCCGAACCTGGGTAAAAACATCATGTCCCTTGTCTCATGTTACCATCCGCCTAGACGCACAGTTCGGGACCCCCTACCCGAGATCCGCCGGTTTTGACACCGACATTGGTGCTTTCATTGAGAGTTCCTCTGTGTCGTCGCCTTTAGGCCCGATGGCTTCTTCGCTCGTCAATCGCGATGCGGTCCGGGATGAGACTTTTCTCCCCGGACAGATCTTCGTATTCGGCGGCTTCGCACTGCGGGCCGACTCGTTCGACCGTTTGGAGCAGATCGAAAGCTATGCCCCTGGCCATCAGGTCAGGTTTGGAAGCTTAAACTACACGGCCGACATCCACGGGGACTTAATCTTCGATGGATTCGAGCCACGACCGGGTGCGCCGCACTGTCACGATGGGCATGATTTAGCTCTGTCATCGGACAACACCCAGAGCATCGCTCAGGTGTCCGCTCCGACCATTAGCTCGGAGCCCACTGCGCCAGTCGGGAACGGACGGTTGGACGCCGCCCCGGAAGCTGCAACCTCTATGGTGATAGAGCTGGATACCAGCCTAGTCCCTCGCAAGGCCCGTGACTCCAAGGTGCCGGACTCCAATCCGGACTCCATAAATCCCGCACCTCTTCCGATTAAGCCCGATTGGGTTTCGCTCATGGAGTTCACCGCCACGGACGTCTTTCAGCACTCGCCTTTTGGCGATATCCTGAATTCATTAAAGTCTCTCTCTTTGTCAGGAGAGCCCTGGCCGAACTACGGCCAACACAGTTGGGATGCGGACGACGAAGAAATTCGTACACCACCCACCACCCACTTCGTAGCCACTGTCAACGATTTAACTGACATGCTCGACTTTGACTCCGAAGACATCGACGGCATGGAGGCCGATGAAGGAGACGATCAAGAACCAGCACCTATAGGGAACTGGAAAGTCACCTCGTCATATGACATATACATGTTGGACACCACTAAAGCGAGGGATGGCGAGGAGAAAACGGAGGATGACCCCTCCAAGAAGCAACCCAAGCGCCAACGTCAGCGGCGCCGCTCTAAGTCCCGCCAAAGAAAAAACGGCGACTCCGGCACTGGAGATAACAACACGCCGGACAGTGCCGAAGACAACCCCCTCCAGCACGATTCAGTGCAGGAGGACGAAGGAGCCAGCCCTCATGAGAGAGCGGCCAACAAAGAGGATGAGGACGACAATTACATGCCTCCCTCCGAAGACGAGGCAAGCGTCGACGACGACGAATTTGTCGTGCCAGAGGATCCCGTCGAACAAGAGCGTTTCAAACGCAGGCTCGTAGCCACGGCAAGCAGCCTCAAGAAGAAAGAGCAGCAGCTTAGAGCTAACCAAGACTTGCTAGCCGACAGATGGACCGAAGTCCTGGCGGCCGAAGAGTATAAACTAGAACGCCCATCCAAGAGCTACCCAAAGCGCAGGCTGCTACCCCAACTTGAGGAGGAAGAAACTAAACCTACATCACCAGCGTACGATGCGCCCGATCGGCAACCCCGTGGATGCGATAGAGAGGCCTTCAGGCCCTCAACCCAAGCCGCACCCCGGCACCGCTCAAAAGATACCAGAGTACGGGGAGACGCAACAGACCTGCGAGACATCTTGGAGAATAAGGCAAGGCAAACAAGATCGATCTACGGATCGCATGGGCGCCCCGCTTCACGTGACACTAGCCGTCACGCCGGACATAATAAGTATGGCCCGGCCGAATACAACAGACCAAGCTCGTCCGAGCTGCGTCATGATATAGCCCAGTACAGGGGTGCCGCACACCCACTATGCTTCACAGACGAAGTAATGGATCATCAAATCCCCGAGGGCTTCAAACCCGTAAACATCGAATCATACGATGGCACAACAGATCCTGCGGTATGGATCAAGGACTATCTCCTTCATATCCACATGGCTCGTGGTGATGATCTACGCGCCATCAAATACCTCCCGCTCAAGCTTAAAGGACCAGTTCGACATTGGCTTAACAGCCTGCCAGCAGAGTCAATTAGTTGTTGGGAGGACCTGGAATCCGCATTCCTTGACAACTTCTAGGGCACGTATGTGTGACAATCAGATGTCGATGACCTAAGCCACATAATCCAGCAGCCAGAGGAATTGGCCAGACAATTCTGGACACGGTTCCTAACCAAGAAAAACCAAATAGTCGATTGTCCGGACGCCGAGGCCCTTGCAGCCTTCAGTCACAACATCCGAGACGAATGGCTGGCCTGGCACCTAGGACAGGAAAAGCCGAAATCTAAGGCAGCCCTCACGACACTCATGACCTGATTTTGTGCGGGAGAAGACATCTGGCTAGCTCATAGCAATACCATAACCAAGAGCCCCGGCAATCCGGATACCAAGGATAACAACGGCAGGTCACGTCGCAACAAGCATAAGCGCCGCATTAATGGTGACAATACTGAAGATACGGCAGTCAATGCCGGATTCAGAGGCTCTAAACCGGGTCAGCGGAAGAAGCCATTCAAAAGAAACCCTCAGGGCCCATCCAGCTTAGACCGGATACTCGATCGCTCGTGCCAGATACACGGCACCCCCCAACAGCCAGCCAATCACACCAACAGGGATTGTTTGGTGTTCAAGCAGGCAGGCAAGTTAAGTGTCGAGACCAGAGACAAGGGGCTACATAGGGATGACGAGGAAGGGCCCCGGCCGTCGAACAACAAAGGACAGAAGGGATTTCCCCTGCATTTCGGACGGTGAACATGATATACGCAACCCACATCCCCAAAAGGGAGCGGAAGCGTGCTCTCAAGGACGTCTATGCACTGGAGCTAGTCACCCCAAAGTTCAACCCATGGTCCTCCTGCCCGATCACCTTCGATCGAAGGGACCATCCCACCAGCATCCGTCACGGTGGATTCGCCGCACTAGTCCTAGACCCAATTATCGACGGATTTCACCTTACCAGAGTCCTAATGGACGGCGGCAGTAGCCTGAACCTACTTTACCAGGACACAGTGCGAAAAATGGGCATCGATCCTTCAAGGATTAAACCCACAAAGACAACCTTCAAAGGTGTCATACCAGGGGTAGAGGCCAGCTGTACAGGCTCGGTTACACTTGAAGTGGTCTTCGGATCCCCGGATAACTTCCGGAGCGAGGAGTTAATCTTCGACATAGTCCCATTCCGCAGCGGCTGTCATGCCCTGCTCGGACGAACTGTATTTGCAAAATTCAATGCGGTGCCGCACTACGCATATCTCAAGCTCAAGATGCCAGGACCTCGCGGAGTCACCACGGTAAACAGAAACACCGAACGCTCTCTCCAAATAGAGGAGCACATGGCGGCCCTTGCGGCGGAAGTACAGAGTAGCCTCTCAAGGCAGTTCTCCAATCCAGGCGTCAAACGTCCGGACAACGTCAAGCGAGCCGGAAGTAACCTACAACAAATCCGGCTGGCATGTTTCGAGCAAGCATAGCAGTGCGGCCCCAACCCCAGCCCCCGCCAAACGGCGATACTGGTACCACGCGTACATAATTACGCCTTAGAAATACCATGGGCATAAGGGGAGGGGAACAACAACGGCATGCCCAGAATGCGGCTCAACCGCACTAAGGGGCTCCCTATTTCACCGTTTTCCTTTTTACACACTTTCAGGACCCAACTATTCGGAAGGCCTGTCCGGCAATACACTCGCCGAACCCATGATGCAACAGCCAGGGAGGGAGCAAGCAACGTAAAAAGTCCAGGTGGTCTCTATAACGAGTTTAATACCTGTTTTACTTACAATCCCGCAGCTTGCCCCTGGAGGGGAATATGTCAAATACTCCCATCTCTTGCTTACCGCACTTCTTGTATCGTTCTGCTTTCGCAGCAGCCCTTTTTTTAAACAATATATAGCTCTTACCTATTATTGTACTTAGCTATTTTTATATACAAATATGTTCAGTCATTCTGCAACCGTACACTTTGGTGTAGACAATACACCAGGGGCTTACAACACCCCATAACATGGTGTGAGAAGACCGAACACTCTCACGAGTGCGGCACCCCGAACTTATAGCACTATATGCATCGGCTCCGAATCATGTCTTTGGTCTATAGTTGGGTTTGCCCGGCTCCCATGTTTTGGTACCTTACGTTCCGCATTGTTGGCTAAGGTAGCGCTGGGAGAACTACTGCGATTGTGCCCCAGTTGAGATGGGTTAACACCTAAGTAGAGAAAGCTAAAACTGACTGTCATGATAGTGCGAGAGACCGGTCGCTGTTCGCGAGGTTTCTTCGAGTCCTTAAAGACTTAAGCCACTTCGAGCAAGGAACCGGACTTATCCGGCCCAGGCGTGGATAGCGCCCCGAACTCGTTCTTCCGAATACTAGGGGCTTCGCCGAAATTTAAAATTATAGAATTCTATGGCTAAGTGAGAGTGATAAAGCATTATAAGTCCGACAGCCTGGTTCGTTGTGCTGAACGCCTCCCTAGATGGACCCAAGAATGGGAACAAGAGCACTTAGGTTTATCTCGAACACCCCAGCACTCATGGCATGGGGGTCGAAGCCGACGACTTGCATCTCTCAGATTTGATAAATGGCCGCACAGAAGGTAATATTTTAAATTAACAAGCGTTGCTTAACGCAAATGAACAAAGCTTCACCGTATAGGACAACAAATGCGAGTCTACTCAAAAATTACACCTTTGGAGCACTCATCCGCTATATGGCGGGCACCCTTCAGAACGCCATTATAATAAATCTTGGGCGTACGATACTCCTTGCCCGGTGGTGGCGCGTCCGTCAACAGCTTCTCCGCATCTAGCTTGCCCCAGTGCACCTTAGCACGGGCAAGGGCCCGACGGGCACCTTCAATACAAACGGAGCGCTTGACGACCTCAATCGACGGACACGCGTCCACCAGCCGCCGCACCAGACCGAAGTAGCTCCCAGGCGTGACTTCTCCATGCCACAGCCGAGCTATGAGGCCCTTCATGGCCTATTCGTCCACCTTGTGGAGCTCGACCAGCTGCTTCAGCTAGTCGCTCAGGGGCACCGGATGTTCGGCCTCAGCATACTGAGACCAGAACACTTTTTCCGTCGAGCTCCCCTCTTCGGCTTCGTAGTATGCGGCGGCATCAGACACACTACGGGGTAGATCGGCGAACGCTCCTGGAGAGCTCCAGATTCGGGTAAGTAGCAGATAATTAACTTTTATATTTTTGCTTTGCATAAAGAATGCCTTACCCACCGCTATCTTCTTCATCGCCTCGATCTCCTGAAGGGCCTTCTGGGCTTCGGCCTTAGTGTTCTTGGCACTCTCAAGAGCCAAGGAAAGCTCGGACTCTCGAGTCTTCGAATCACGCTCCAAACTCTCGTGTTTTTCCACGAGAGCCTGGAGCTCTTGCCGCACCTCCGCCACCCGCGCCTCCTGCTTCTCTCGCTCGGTGTGCTCCAAGGCTGCACTCTTTTCGGCCTTAGAGACTGCCTCTTTCAGGGTTGCCACCTCGGTCGTGGCCCCTGCAACATTAACGTTGGTCCTGTTCTTATTTTGCAACCAAGTATTTCTATATACATTTACAGGAGGTACTATGTACCCTCGTTATCCTCGAGCTGCTTCTTGGCACGGCCAAGCTCGCTCTCGGACCACTCGAGGCTTTCCTTCAATGCATTGACCTCCGCAGTCAGTGCGGCAGAGGTCAGCAACGTAGCCTACATTCCCATATTGACATATTTCTATTAGACTCCTGCGTATATCTTTTTAGATCCCCAGCTCGGCTTTTCTTTCCGAACACCGAACTGAGCATCAGGGGCTACTGTCTATGCGGTAATATTTTTTATATATGTTTTTTAACACATACCTCAAAGCCTGTTAACAGGCTTGTACAGGCTTCTGTCAGCCCGCTCTTGGCGGACTGAACCTTCTGGATCACCGCACTCATAACAGTGCAGTGTTCCTCGTCGATGGAGGGGCCGTTAAGCGCCTCCAGCAAATTGTCCGGCGCCTCCGGATGGACGGAAGTCGCCGGCGTCGCAGGCTTGCCCTTCTTATGAAGGCGCCGCCTGTCAGACTCTGGAACCCAGATGGTTCCGGAGCAGTGTCCGGCCCGGGGCCGCACTTAGATCCCTCCGGGACTTTACCCCCTTGGGGCGTGGAGTCCGGAAGGTCGCCTTGTGGCGCCTCCAGGACCACCTCCTCCTGGTTTTGTCCCCTACGGGACTCCACCTCAGCGTCGTCTGTAGGGAGAGGGGAGGAGGCCGTCGGAAGTGAAGCGCTATTCACGTCTGACGAATTCAGAGAGCCGCTCGACGAATCGCCAAGCTGAGCTCTGGGCGGACTGCATAATTAGATTTGGCATTAGAAGCTGTCCAATAATAAAGGAGTGCAATAAGTCATTCGGGTAGCCCGACACTCACGATCTTGCTAGGGGCTTGACCCTAGATGGCCATCCCCCCCCCCCCCCGCCGTCTTCGGTGTCGGGGGCGTAGTCCGGCAGAAGGGTCTTCCCCTTCTTGGACCCTCCGGCTTCCCCAGTTGGGGCGGCCTTTCTTTTCTTTCCTACCCCCGTTGGAGGGGGAGAGGCATCTTCTTCTTCTTCCTCCTCCTCGTCTTCGGAGGCGGAGGGTGCATTGGGGTCGTCGGGAAAATCCGACGACACCACGTGAGGTGCAGGAACCAGTAGCTTCGCTAAGTGTGCGTCTGCTGGGGCTTCGGGCAAAGGGGCCGAACAGTCAAACTATCCGGATGTCCTCTTCCAGTCCTGTCAAAGGAACGGGAGTTTAGATCCCACATAAAGTCACACTATGAAATTCGGGTATCCCGTAAGGGACTAAATGTAAGCTTACTTCGGAGGTTTGACGTTTGGCGTAGAATCTGTGATCCTCGGTGACGGGAGCGGGGACCTCGGAACTCTTTAAAAGCACCTTCCAGGCGTCCTCGTGCTTCGTTTCAAAGAGACGGGATAGAGTCTGGTGCTAGGCTGGGTCGAACTCCCACAAATTGAAGTCCCGTCGTTGACACGGGAGGATCCGGCGGAAGAGCATGACCTGGACCATGTTGACAAGATTGACCTTCTTGGTCACCAGGTCTCGGACGCAGGTTTGGAGTCCGGTCACCTCTTCTGGATTGCCCCACGACAGGCCCGTCACTTTCCAAGATGTGAGCCGGGTGGGGATGCCGGATCGAAATTCGGGGGCCGCTGCCCACTTAGGGTCACGCGGCTCGGTGATATAAAACCACCCCGATTACCACCCTTTGATGGTTTCCATAAAGGCACCCTCGAGCCAGGTGACGTTGGCTATCTTGCCCACCATGGCACCTCCGCATTCCTCTTATCGGCCTTTCACAACCTTCGGCTTGACGCTGAAGATCTTCATCCATAGGCCAAAGTGGGGCTCGATGCGGAAGAAGGCCTCACACACGATGATAAATGCCGAGATATTGAGGATGAAGTTCGGGTCCAGATCGTGGAAGTCTAGGCCATAGTAGAACATGAGCCCCCGGATGAACGAGTGAAGAGGAAAACCCAGTCCGCGGAGGAAATGGGGAAGAAAAACAACCCTCTCATGGGGCCTAGGGGTGGGGATGAGTTGCCCCACATCTGGAAGCCGGTGCGCGATGTCGTTAGACAAGTATCCGGCCTTCCTCAGGTTTTTGATTTGCCCCTCCGTGACGAAGGAGGCCATCCATCTACCTCCCGATCCGGACATGGTTGGAGAAGGTTGAGGTGGGAAGTGCGGGCTTGGGCGCAGGAGCTCGAGCGCGCAGGGACGGATAATCAGAAGAGGAAGAAGGCGTGAATGGAAAGGGCGGATTCTTATCCCCTTATATGGGCGGCCAAAACTACGAGCCCCCCACCGGCCTAATAAAACTCGCTTATCTCCCAAGCGCCATGGTTAATGGAGCAGTTGGGTTACCCACACCCGTATTGATGAGAATCCCGAAATAAGGGGACACGATCTCTGCTTTGACAAGACATGCCAAGGAAACCCCTCGCTAAACGCGCTAAGGTGGAACAATAAAATGAATAAAAGCCTGGCCGTGGCATGATGTCACGCCGTGGAATACGTCAGCAGATCCGATTAATGCAAATATTATTCTCTCTACGGTGGAATGTGGAACTTATTTTGCAGAGCCAGACACTACCCTGGTGTTCAACATCTTCTATGAAATATTCGGAGGAGGAACCCGCCTTCCAATGCCGAAGGCAACTTGTGCCGGACTCGTCATCATTGAAGCCTGGTTCAGGGGCTACTGAGGGAGTCCTGGATTATGGGGTGTCCGGATGGCCGGACTAAGACCTTTGGCCGGACTCCAGGACTATGAAGATACAAGATTGAAGACTCCGTCCCGTGTCCGGATGGGACTTTCCTTGGCGTGGAAGGCAAGCTTGGCGATATGATATGAAGATCTCCTCCCATTGTAACCGACTCTGTGTAACCCTAGCCCTCTCCGGTGTCTATATAAAGCGGAGAGTTTTAGTCCGTAGGACGAACAACAATCATACCATAGGCTAGCTTCTAGGGTTTAGCCACTCCGATCTCGTGGTAGATCTACTCTTGTACTACCCATATCATCAATATTATTCAAGCATGATTAGAGTTTTACCTCCATCGAGAGGGCCCGAACCTGGGTAAAAACATCGTGTCCCTTGTCTCCTGTTACCATCTGCCTAGACGCACAGTTCGGGACCCCCTACCCGAGATCCGCCGGTTTTGACACCGACACCTATAGACTCAATGTGATCTTGGATCACTAAAATGTAAAATGAAGAGTCTTGAGCTTGAAGCTTTAGCCACTCCCTAGTCCTTAGCATCTTGAAGGAGTTCCACATCCTTTAGTCCATGCCACTTCATTGTTGAACTTGTCTGAAATATACTAGATAAAAGTGTTAGTCCAACAAGAGATATGTTGACATTAATTACCAAAACCACCTGGGGAGCACTTGTGCTTTCAACCACCGCCCATAGGGCGCTGGATAGCCACCTCGTGATATGACATTTATATGGTGGATACACCCAAAGAAGACAATGGCGATGATAAAAAGAATCCAGTTGAGGATAAGCCTCCTGAGAAGCAACCAAAGCACCAACGTCAGCGGCACCGCTCTAAACGACGCCATGGTAAAAACAGCAATACCGGCACAGGAGACAATAGTACTTTGGACAATGCCGAAGACGAAGACGATCTCGCCCAGCCAAGCTTCAAACAGGCCGGACATGAGGACGGGCGAGTTAGCCCTGATGAACAGGCCACGAATGAAGACTCATAAAACGATAATTACATGCCTCCCTCCGAGGATGAGGTGAGCCTCGGCTATGACAAATTTACCATGCCTAAGGATCCCACCGACCAGGAGTGCTTCCAGCACCGGCTTATAGCCACTACGAAGAGCCTGAAGGAGAAGCGGCAGCAGCTTCAAGATGATCATGATCTGCTGACTGATAGATGGACTGAGGTCCTGGCAGCCGAGGAATACGGACTCGAATTTCCAAACAAAACTTACCCGAAGCGCAAGTTGTTACCTCAATTTGATGATGAGGCCATGGAACCAGCACTACAAGCTGATCGACCGTCGTGCGGCAGAGACAAAACGGAAGCTCATCCCGCATTACCTCGCCTAACAAATATAAACACAACAACTCGGGGATACACGCATGACTTGCAGTACGGTTTGGAGAACAACGCAGGCCAGACTAGATCGATCTATGGATCGCGAGGGTGCGCCCCGATACATGACAGCGGCTACCTTGACAGGTATAATAAAAACAAACCTGCCCGGGCCGAATACCACAAACCAGCTTCATCCGAACGGTGTCGTGACATAGCCCGACATAGAGGTGCCTGTAGGATCGGAAGCATGATTAGACTACTTGACCAAATAAAAACTTAACCTTTTCCCAATTTCAGTCTTTGGCATATTTTAGAAAACTTACCACAAGTCAAGCAATCTTAACACAATTCAAGCAAGCATGCAAAGAGTATATGAGCCGCAGAAAATAAAGCATGCAACTTTCAAGAATGTAAAGGGAAGGGTTTGGAGAATTCAAACACAATTTGGAGACACGGTGATTTTTGAGTCGTGGTTCCGATAGGTGGTGCTATCGTACATCCACGTTGATGAAGACTTCAACCCACAAAGGGTAACAGCTGCGCGAGTCCACGAACGGCTCCACCCAAGAAGGGTCCACGAAGAAGCAACCTTGTCTATCCCACCATGGACATCACCCACGAAGGACTTGCCTCACTAGCAATAGATCTTCACGAAGTAGGCGATCTCCTTACCATTACAAACTCCTTGGTTCAACTCCACAATCTTGTCGGAGGCTCCCAAGTGACACCTAGCCAATCTAGGAGACACCACTCTCCAAGAAGTAACAAATGGTGTTTTGATGATGAACTCCTTGCTCTTGTGCTTCAAATGATAGTCTCACCAACACTCAACTCTCTCTCTCACAGGATTTTGATTTGGTGGAAAGAAGATTTGAGTGGAAAGCAAGTTGGGAAGGCTAGAGATCAAGATTCGTATGGTAGGAACGAAATATCTTGGTATCAACACATGAGTAGGTTGTTCTCTCTCAGAAATGGTAAGTTGGAAGTGTAGGTTTGTTCTGATGGCTCTCTCCATGAATAAAGAGGGGTGGAGGGGTATATATAGCCTCCACACAAAATCTAACCGTTACACACAGTTTACCAATCTCCGTGGGACCGAATTGAGAAACTCGGTCTGACCGATTCAGTAAACCTAGTGACCGTTAGGATTTTTGGTGGGACCAACATGCAACTCAGTAGGACCGATATGTTTAGGGTTAGGGCATAACGTAATCTCGGTGAGACAGATCACAAACTCGGTAAGACCAATTTTGGTAATAAGCTAACCAGAGAGTTGGTCAGGTAAACTCGGTGGGACCGGTTCACTCATTTCGGTGAGACCAAAATGTTACGAAAGGGAAACAGAGAGTTTACATTGCAATCTCGGTGGGACCAATCGCTCATCTCGGTGGTACCGAAACATTACGAAGGGAAACAGAGAGATTACAATCCCATCTCGGTGAGACCGAGATCCCTATCGGTGAGACCGATTTGCCTAGGGTTTGTGGCAGTGGCTATGACATCTGAACTCGGTGGCGCCGGATGGAAGGAATTGGTGGGGCCGAGTTAGACTTTAGGTTTAGGTCATATGTGGATGTGAGAAAGTAATTGAGGGTTTTGGAGCATATCACTAAGCACTATGAAGCAAGAACCTCATTAAGCAACACCTCATCCCTCCTTGATAGTATTGGCTTTTCCTATAGACTCAATGTGATCTTGGATCACTAAAATATAAAATGTAGAGTCTTGAGCTTGAAGCTTGAGCCAATCCTTTTATCCTTAGTATTTTGACGGGTCCACTTTTCTCATCCATGCCATGCCATTCATTGAGCTTTTCCTCAAATATTTATCTTGAAATAATGTTAGCTCAATGAGCTATATGTTGTTAGGAATTACCAAAACCACCTAGGGATAGTTGCACTTTCAATCTCCCCCTTTTTGGTAATTGATGACAACATATAGATCAAAGCTTCGACAAATGATAATAAGATTGAAAAACATTGTCGCTTTGAGAAATATGGGAAATGTGAGAGCTCCCCCTAAATTTGTGCATGGTTTAAGATTTGCTTTGGACTGCAAATGCACATAGAGTTGTAATCATGAGTTACTCTCCCATGTCACATACATCTTGGTGGAGCGCTCAAAATGATAATAATCAAAATACATGCACTCATCACCAAGCAAAGTGAATGATCATATAGAGATAAAAGGATAATGTCATCCAACAAGCATTAATGTAGCATATGATCAAACACATGATCTTACAAGTATCACACAGACATAAAGTATCTCAAACATGAGATAGCAAACAAAGTTCAACCATCAAAACAAGAGAGAATAAAATCAAACACTCTCTCTCGAAGCCTATGATCTATACATTTTTCTCCCCCTTTGGCAACAAGTTACCAAAAAGTTCCTAGAAAATGCATAGTACTAAATGGACTCTCAGGCTTGGTCTTGATGTGGTGGTGTAGAAATGACTCCTAGGACGAAGACATCAGTAGATGAAGTTGGAGCTGGTGGAGTAGATGCTGGAGCTGGAGGCACTGAAGCTATAGCTGGTGCAGATGAAGTTGCTCTTATGTCTGTCACTGGCACTATAGCTGATCTCTGAGCTCTAGGCACTCTAGCAAACACCTCAGTGGTTGTCTTGACCTTCCTATCCTGCATGTCATCCTGGAGTTGCTCAACAACAGACTCGATCTCAGTGACCTTCACATCCAAGTCATAGAACTTCTGCTCCATGATCCTCTCAAGGCTCTCCTGGTTTTGAGTCAGGGTGGCCAACCCCTTCTCAATCCTTAGAGTGGATGTAATCAAGTAGCCAAGCTAATCTTGCTTGCTCTTCAGGAAGTACTCAGATGCCTCATCAATTGTTGGCATCTTGGCAGCCTTCTCAGTCCTTGCCTTCTCCTTCTTTGCTTGTGCTTGCACAGAAGATGGTTCATCTTCATCCATAACCACTTGGTTGTCCTCAAAATCTGGATAGATAGGCATGTGTTCTTCGTCCAACAAGTATGTGCTAGTGCCCATCTTGTATTTAATCAGCTCCTTGATCTGTGGGGCATACCCACAACTTCTCTTCTGGTCAGCAGCTGTCCTCTTGATAGTTTCAACTATGAGGCTAATGACCTTGAACTTTTATGGCACATCAAATAAGTGTAGCAGATTTATTGCATGTCCTCTGATCATAGTGTGATCTCCTGACTTAGGAAAAAGAGTGTGTATGAGGATCCAATTGATGGTTGGCAGTCCTGACATAAGGTAATGTACTGATCCAAATTTGTGTGTTTCAACAGCAGCATCTGGGATCTCCTTGTACATGTGTGCCATAGTGTTGTGATCCATCTTCTTCTTGGCATAGACATCCAAGTCATCCTCTTTCTCCTTAGGTGCATTGATCAGATTGGCCCATTCTTCAATTGATGATTGGTATCTAGTACCTTCAGACATCCAGACTATCCTGCCATCTGGATAAAAGTGTGATGTGGAGTAGAATTGCATTATTAGCTCATCATTCCACTTTGTGAGCTTCTTCCCAACAAAGTCATCCACTCCACAACCCTTGAAACTGTCATGCACACCAGGATAATGTTCTTCATTCTCCTTGATGTATTTCCAGTCTAGCCATCTAATGTCACATACTGTTGGTTTCTTGTCCAGCAGCACTGTCTCATAGAAATCCTGCTGTTCCTGTGTATGGAACCTGTAGTCCACAGCAGTTCTCCTCCTGACTGCATAAGGATCAGTCAACCTCCACTGTCTGAGACCTACATCCTTTCTCAGCTTCATGTTCTCAGCTACAGGATGAGCATCGTTATGATCTGGAATTTTAGGCTTCAACTTTCTCAAGACATGCTCTTCATCTTCTTCCTCTTCAGCAACAACTTCAAGCACTGGGGCCTTGTTCTTCTCAGCAGCTGGTATGTTCCTTGTATTCCTCTTAGGTGCAGTCTTGGGCTTGGGAACAGCCTTGGGTGCTTCTTTGGGCTTTGATGAAGCGGCCCCTAACCTGATGGCATCACCCATAAGCTTCTGAACTTTGGGAGCTGGTGCAGTAGCTTCTTCTTCTTACTCTTCCATCATGGAAGGCTTTCCAACAACCCTGGCCATGGTCTTCTTGACCCTTTCCTTCCTCTTCTTCTCAGTCACTTCTTGCTCTTTGGGATCAGATTTCTCATTTTCTTGAGTTGATGCTCTGACTTTCAGCATAGGAGTCCTCTTGGCTGGAATTTTCCCGTTCAGACCAGGCTTAGTGGCTGCAGCCATGCCATATTCCTTCTTGAGCACTTTCCTGGAAGTGGCTTCATCTTCTTCTGCCACATAATATTCATCCTCAGAGTCTGAGGTTCTCTTCTTTCTGGCCCTGGTAGCAGCTTTGGGTAATTTGCTTGGGGTGCTCCTGCTGCCATCATTTGAGGAACTGGAGGGACTAGTGCCCTCACTCATGTGAACCTGCTCCTCTTCCCTGTTCTGGCTATCACTTTGATCAGACATATTGCAAACACTGACAGCTGAACCTGTGAATAGATATAGATGTGATAGAAGGGATGAGCATCAAAAATACAGAGGTTTTTGCAAAAAAAAGGGTTAAAAACTTAGTTTTAGTTTTCCACAGAAAGCATTTTGGATCTACCGATTTGTAAACTCGGTGATACCGAAGCAGCTTTAGGAACCTAAACTAGTGAACTTGGTCAGACAGAGTCATAGTTCGGTGGCATCGAGACTGCTAGGGTTTCACAAAGTCCTGAACTCAGTCACACCGATTTGGAATTCTAGGTCAGACCGAGAATCACATGTGCAATGGCCTTGGCCAAATCGGTGGAACCGATTTCTACAAGTCGGTGGGTTCGAGATGGTTTCGACAGAAACCTAACCCTAAATTTTCAATCCAAACCTAATCTACAGAGTGTTTTGACTGGATAAGATAGTTTCAATTGTGGCAAGATTCATGGCGAACACAATGTGCTAGGAATCAGATAGGGATAGCACAGTGATAAAGTCCATACCCTAGTTCGGCGATGGACTTGCTACGGCGGCAACGGCGTTGATGATTCCCATTGACGGCGGCAGAGACCAGCGGTGGGAGGTAGCTGGCGACAAGGAGGACGATCCGGAGATCCTGGAGGCAGAGCGGGCTGAGCACGGGCGAAAGAGTTCGGAGAAAATTTCCAAAAAATTTCCCGTGGGTATATATAGCCTGACCCTATCGGTGTGACCGAGTGGAACAACTCAGTGGCACCGAGATGCATTACTGCAAGTAGTTACTGCAACTCGGTGGGACCGAAATGTTGAAATCGGTTGCACCAAGATTGAAAACCTAGAACGACTTAGTGATCTTGGTATGACCGAAATGGAAGAATCGATCAGACCGAAACACACAAAGAAGTTTTGGAAGTTTAAGTCCATGACGAATCGGGGACTCCGAGTGCTCCTCACACAGAGTGGTTTGAATCTGACTTGATAAAATTTTGTGATGTAGCATGAATAGAGTTTGAGAAAATAAAAGCATAGATAGCTAGAGAAGGTTCTTAGGCATTCTTGTCCATCCACTTGGCAAAAGAGAAAGAAACCAAACAAGCAAAACTACAAGTGGATTTCCTTGAACGAGTAAAATATGCAACCAACATGCTCACACAATAAAATGACAAATGAAATATGTGGTAAAGCATGCACAACCAATTCTAGCATCTATCAAGCAATTGGCGATGACTAGGTCATCTATGTATGAGTATATTGACTTAGGAGTCAAATGAGAATATTTGATCATAGGTCATACTCATCGTTTAAGCTCAAGTGGGGTTACCACTTTTACATAATGCATTGATCTGTTCACACCATTAGAGTTGCTTTAACTCAATTCTTAGAGTAAAGCTCCCCCTAGATGTGAGATCCTCCCTTAGAGAGATGAACTAACCTTGGGTTTTGTCGATGATGACTTCATGTAGGTGTTGAAGATGCGGATGCTTAATGTCGATGTAGATCTTTTGGAGCAATCCTTTGGAGTGAGTTGTACTTTCAATACCTACACGGGTTAGTCCCACAAGGAACAAACAAGGATATCCATAGAGATAGACTGATGCACACACAAAATGATGTCTATGAAAGCTTTAGGTTACCTTGTCCCTTGTCTTACCAACAAGAGTGTTTGTGACTCCATGAACTAGTGCAAGATTTGGAAGTTTATTGCACTTGCCCTTGCTAAAATGATATTAGTGAAGTTTGTCAGAGGAGTCACCCTCAAGAACTCTCTAGTTCTTCTTCTTCGGGATCCACACCATCTTGATGGGAATCCTTAGAGTTGTAGTCGTACTTGATGAAGTAGAGCTTGACGTAGTCTTGGGAACCCACTTGACCAAGGCCTTGGGAGCTTCTTCAAATGCATCAATATCCTCTTGAAGCTCATCCTTGCCTCTTTGCTTGTGGTCTTGTGGTGGAAGATCATCTTGAGCTAGTGTCCCTTTGAAGGAAGTAGGATCATACTTTTCTTGTTGAGGAACAAACTTCGTCTTGGGGTATTGATCTTCTTCCCACTCAACTCCATTGGCATTGAACTTTCATTCAAAACCAACACCTTGGTTCTTCTGGTGCCTTCCTTGCTTGCTTACAATTTCTTTGAATTGCTTACTTCCGGCAAGGCTCTTGTAAACACCTTTCTCTATAATTCCCTTCAATAAGCTATTTTCTTGCTCAAGTGAAACTTGGCTAAGAGAATCATTAGTGGAATCAAGAGAACTACTAGAAGCAACAATATTGGATTTAGCATGATTATTGTTACTACTAGAGGAAGAATCCTTCTTGTTCTTGTTACTAAACTTGACTTAAGGCATGTAAGTAGATAAGAGTAAACGCTTGGCAATGTAAGAAGAACTTTTCTTGTGAAGATCATCATTGATTGATTTTAAGAACTCATGCTCTTGCTCAAGGTTGAGCTTTTCAAAGCGTAACTTCTCATGAGTCCTCAAAAGTTCTCGATGATCCCCTAAGGTAGTTTCATGAGCTAACTTAAGAGTGTTTAGTTCTTTAGTTAGAATCTCAATCTTCTCCTTATCATCATCATTCATTTTATCTTGATTAGCATGATTAATTGATGTTTCATCATAGTATTCATCACTAGAGTTATCGATAAGTAAATCATCATCACCTAGCAAGTCATCTTCATCACTATTGAAATCAACATACTCGGGGTGTGTTACCTTTGGGCCTTTAGCCATGAAGCATCTTCCAAGTCCCTCATTTGGTGAATCAAATATGTCGTAGGAGTTGGTTGACACAAGTGCTAGACCAACAACACCTTCATCTTGAGTATGTTTGGAGTTGGAGTGATAGCTTCTCTCGGAGTGATGTTCGGAGTTGGAACCGGATACCCATTCACCAACATGAGCTTGATGTCTTCGTTTTGTGTAGCTCCTTGATTACTTGTCCTTTGTTTCCGAATCCTTGCTTCTCCGGGATTTTCTTCGTTCATAAAGATCATCTCTACTCCTTCTCTATCTTGGCGGCGATTCTTCACTTTTACTTCTCCTTTTAGGTGATTCCTCTCTTCTTTTGTAGGGAGCCGTACACTCATTGGAGTAGTGTCCGGGTCTTCCATAGTTGTAGCAATTGCGCTCTTGACTAGAAGATATTTTATCATTGTAGGACCTTGACTTGGAACTTCTTTCCTTGCTTCTACTCTTGTAGAATTTGTTGAAGTTCTTCACCATTAGGCTCAATTCTTCATTGAAGGTTTGTTTCTCACTTGATGATGTGTGTCGGTGTCAAAACCGGCGGATCTCGGGTAGGGGGTCCCGAATTGTGCGTCTAGGCGGATGGTAACAGGAGACAAGGGACACGATGTTTTTACCCAGGTTCGGGCCCTCTCGATGGAGGTAAAACTCTACTCCTGCTTGATTAATATTGATGATATGGGTAGTAAAAGAGTTGATCTACCACGAGATCAGAGAGGCTAAACCCTAGAATCTAGCCTATGGTATGATTGTTGTTCGTCCTATGGACTAAAACTCTCCGGTTTATATAGACACCAGAGAGGGCTAGGGTTACATTGAGTCGGTTACAATGGGAGGAGATCTACATATCGTATCGCCAAGCTTTCCTTTCACGCCAAGGAAAGTCCCATCCGGACATGGGACGAGGTCTTCAATCTTGTATCTTCATACTCCGGGAGTCCGGCCAAAGGTCATAGTCCAGTCATCCGGACACCCTCTAATCCAGGACTCCCTCAGTAGCCCCTGAACCAGGCTTCAATGACGACGAGTCCGGCACGCAAATTGTCTTCGGCATTGCAAGGCGGGTTCCTCCTCCGAATACTTCATAGAAGATGTTGAACACAAGGATAGTGTCCGACTCTGTAAAATAAGCTCTACACACCACCGTAGAGAGAATAATATCTGCAGAAATCTAATCTGCTGACGTATTCCGTAGTGTGACATCATGCCACAGCCAAACCTTTATTCGAATCGTTTTACTGTCCCACCTCAGCGTGTTTAGCGAGGCGGTTTCTTTGGCACGTCTTGTCAAAGTAGAGATCGTGTCCCCTTATTCCGGGATTCTCATCAATATGGGTGTGGATAACCCAACCGCACCATCGGTACGACTTCTTTAATCGAAGGTAAGTCCCAAACGGCCATGGGGAGGGCTCTTGGTATTCAACCTCTTTATAAAGAGACCAAGGTTCACCTCCTCTTTTTCAATCCAATCAAGCCCGCCTCTTGCCTTGAGTTCCAACACCCAAAGCTCCAGATCCAGGCGCTTCGGACCTTCGATGATGTCCGGCTCCGACCTCCAAGGCTGGTGGATGCCTTCTTCTGTTATGGAGGAAGACGTGCAAAAGCTGAGAGATGCCAGGTACCTGACCGACGAAATCCCGCATAGGCTGCCTGCTCAAGGGCAGGCTATTCCCACTCCCTAGCCCGGTGAGAGCGTGGTGTTCACATCTCACTTCCTTCGGGGGCTAGGCTTCCTGGTTGATCCCTTCGTGAGGGGGCTCATGTTTTATTACGGGCTGGAATTTCATGACTTAGCTTCGGAGTCCATCCTCCAAATTTCATCGTTCATTGTCATGTCCGAGGCCTTCCTCCACGTTGCTCCTTACTTCGGGTTGTGGCTTAAAACCTTCAAGGTAGAACCGAAGATGATCGAGGGGCAGCACGCTGAGTGCGAAGGTGCAATTATAAGCAAGATTGCCGATGCTCCATGGCCCGAGGGCTCTTTCCAAGAGGAGTTCGGATTATGGCAACGGGAGTGGTTCTACATCACAGCCCCCAGCGGCACCACATGGGTGACGCCGCCTGCTTTTTGCTCGGGTCCCCCACCACGACTAGTGTCATGGGTCAATAAAGGACTTAACTGGGGGCCGTCCAAGGATGTGCTCTTGCTGCAGGGCCGTATTCGAGATCTCCGAGATAGAGACATCAATTTGGCCGTAGCGGCACAGGTTATGCTGATTTGCCGCATACTGCCCTGCAAACGTCGCCCCCTCCGCCCGTGGGAATTTAATCCGGAAGGGCCACGAGCTCTCCAACACTTTATGGGCTCGACGCCCATGGAGATGTACAAATTGTTCTTCGGATCACAATCAAGGTGTCCGGACTTGTCCAAGGACGCAGGCCTGAGCTGCAATCGCCCGGATACTCAAGTAAGTAGCCCCATACCCGGACACGCCATCCGTATATTTATCATAAAACCGCCCTTAAAAGAGCTATCCTTTTAAACAGGAGTGGATAGCGGAAGCAAGGCTTATCAGGTGTACGGCCCCCCTCCCTGAGACCACGCCGGATCCCGTGTTGACCAGGATGCGGGAGATTGCGCCTTTTGAAGAAGGCGAAGAGGGGAACAAGGAAGCTACCGCCTCCGCGAAGGAGGCTGTCAGGAAGGGAGGAATCGAGAACTCCTCTCTCAAGGGAAATAAGAGGAACGCCTCTGAAAACCCGGAGGCGATCACCTCAAAGCGGGGGAAGAAATCTTCGTCAGAGGGTCCGGCGCCGGAGAGTGCTCCGGCCGCATTGTGCCCCCAAGGGGATCAGCTCTCCAACGAGCCATAAGTAAAGAGGGGGGGTTTAAAATGACTGATATCCCTGTTTTCTTTCTGAGGAAGATAACCAAAAAATTTACCTTGCAGTTCGGATCTCAACCCTTCTCAGCAGAGCTCATCTTCCGGTGAAACGCCTCCCCCAGCTGTACCATCTTGCGAGGCTAGCGACCCCGAGGTGTCCTATTGGAGGATTTCTCCAAATCCGGACTTTGAAAAAGGTCGTCGGACTAGTCCGGCACCTTTAGGTGCACGGTCGGAGGGGCTGCAGGATCTTCTTGGGCAAGCGTCTATCTCAGAAGAACACCGTGTGTTGATGAACACGGTGTTTAGAAGGATTTCATCCGCGGAAAGCGGAGTGTATGAGGCCGCCAGGAGTTTACTGACAGGTTTTGAGGTACGCGAAAAGATGTACCTTTTGACAGAGCCGCATATATAAAATGCGCCCTGTATAAATAGTAGCCCCTAAGACTCTGTGTGTTGTCAAAAATGACGGCGCACAGAGGATCATAATCCCAGGTATAATATGTCGCCTTTCCTATGTAGGTGGCGAGGCGTTCGGTGGCTAGCCGGACTGATGAATTTGCTGAGCTAAAGCGGCAACTTGATGTAGCAGATGCCGACATCGTGCTTGTAAATGAGCGGCTAGAAGAGGCACAAGGTATGTAATGTCTCCAAAGACATCTGATAAGAGGAGCTTGATGCTCGTGCCTTATAACATGTGTGCTTAATGCAGATGGTGCCGCTGCCGTGGAGAACCTTCGGGCGGAACTTGCGCGAGCCAAGGAGCAAGCGAGGAAGAGTGATGCGGTTGTCGTTAAAGTGGCTGAAGAGCTAAAAGACGAACAGGCTGCTCACTGCCAGAGCAAGAAGGAAATGGCCGAGATGGCTGTAAAATTGAAGGATGCTGCCGACCATTGTAAGCTTCGTGAAGAAGAAGATAGGGTGGCACAGAAGGACCTAGAAGAGGTCACTGTCGAGGCTAAGGGCACTCGCTCTGCAATGAGAGCCATGAAGGAGGAGCTACATCAGGCCGGAGATATCGCGGCTGGAAAGCCCTATATGTTGCGGATGAAGTTCGGGGATCCTAAGTATGCTCCGTTGGATCGGAAGTGGAGTGCGGCGAACACTTATCTGGATTTGGCGGCAAGTGCCACGGACGCGAACGAACACTTCCGGGGTCTGGATGACCATAAATTGGAAGAACTGTTTTGGTCGCAGTTCCATAATCCAGAGCGCCCACTTTTGGTGTCTGACCGTTTGGCCGCTTGGGCGGAGCTGAACAGGTTGTCCGGACTCGCTATGAGGTACGTTGCGAGTCGTTTGTGGCCGGAAGAGCCAGAGCCGAAGAGTTATTTTAGCTTGGTGCAGCAGTTCCTTGGTTCGGTGCCGCATGGTGATGCAATGAAGAGGTCACCGTGCATAGAGGGTGCACAGATGGCTCTTGCCCGTGTCAAGACATACTGGGCGGATATGAAGGCCAGTGTTGTTGCATCCCGGGATTCGAACGAAAGCCGAGTACCTCCCAAGCACTACTTTGAGGAAGTTCTACAGGGCGCTCGTTTAATAGAGACGCGGTGCTCGAAGGATGTTGTGTTCGAATAACATGTGCTATTGTAAAACAATATTTTGATAGGATGTAAAAGCTTTTTATACTTGTGCTTTCAAGAATTATAATGCCTCCTGTGCGGCTATTAATGTATATGTGTATATAACCTGAAAGATGGCAGTCGTTGGCTTCAGCCCCCACGCATATAATGCGGGGGTGTTCGCAAAAGGCACCTTTTCACACTTGATCCAACATATTGGTCCTATAAAGGAGGTGATAGCGCAGCGAACTAGGCAACCGCACTATAATGCATTATCACTTTCACTTAGCCATAGGAGTTTGACAGTGGGGCTACTGAATAGCCCCTAGGGGCACCGCGCTCGCCCGAATTCGGGGCGCGTGTGTGCCTGACCGGGAAACGGCCCTTCGTTAATGCGGAGGAGTCCTAAAGATTCCAGCAAGTCATCGAGTGGTTGACCAGTCTCTCGCTAGATCATGACAGTCAGTTTTCGGCTTTCTCTACTAAGGTGCTCGCCTGGCCGAACTGGGACACAATCGCAGTAGTTCTCCTGGTGCCGCCTTAGCCGATAGAGCGGAACGTAAGGCAGGAAAACACAGGAGCCGGGCAAACCCAACATTTGACCAAAGACATGATTCGCAGCTGATGCATATAAGGCCAAACTCGCGACGCCGAACACTCCCTAAGGTATTCGGTCTTTATGAAGACGGACCGAACAAAAGCCCTTGGTAAAAAAGCCCCTGGTGTCCAGGTACACGCAAAATTCTGGCATGACCACATGCCAAGAAGCCAGCCTCCTCCTCGGTTATAGCAAAAACCGGGGGATGTTATCAACGAGAGATAGTAAAAAAGGTTTATGCAGGGTCTTAATCTGAAAAGAATCCTTGAAACAGGTCCCTGCTGCATGTCTGCGCCTGTGTCTCCGTTGTGCCGTATCCTGGACGGGTGTAGCACGGCGTTCGTCTACAAAAGGGAGGAACTTAGTGGAAAATTAATCGTGCGAGAAATCTATGTTAAAATAAACAAAGCATAATACAAAACATGGGTAGGATTGAGCTTTATTGTCGCGCGGAGCCCCTTGTACAGGGTTATGCGGCTATGAAGCCTTTGCATGTTTACGCCGAATTCGTCGAGCCATGTCCAGGGTCTTTAGCGACCTTTGTAGGTGCTCTGAGTAGTAAAGATGGGTAAGTGTGCAGCTGTCGAGGCAGCCGCACCATCCTACGTGCTCGAGGAACACTTGATATTTCCCTTTAATGAGATGATGCCTCGTGGACCGGGCATTTTGAGTATAAGGGATGCATAATGCGGTATTGCGTTAAAGTGGGCGAAAGCTTCACGTCCCAGTAGCGCTTGATAGCGACTTATGAATGGGGCAATGTGGAAGGTTAGCATTTCGCTTCGGAAGTTGTCGGGGGGGCTGAACATAACTTCTAATGAGAGGGAACCCATACAATGGGTATCTGGGCCTAGCGTGACCCCTTTAAAGGAAGTGTTGCCATGGCTGATTATTGTTGGGTATAATCCCATTTTTCGGATTGTGTCCTGATATAGTAGGTTTAGGTCACTGTCGTCGTCCATTAGGACTTGTGTAAAGTGGAGTCCGTCAATTATCGGATCTAAGACCAAGGCAGTCTGGCCTGCGTTCCGGATACCTCTAGAGTAATCCTGGTGGTCAAAGGTGATTGGTTGTAACAACCAGTGGCTGGATTCCTCTGGGACAGGCCGTATGGCGCGTATCTCCGTAGGCGCCAATCTGCTTTTCCCTTTTGTCATATGAAGTGAATTTACTATTTTGACTTCTTATGGGAACTTCTTTTGTTCTCCAGTGTTCTTCTTATGGGATTCGCCGTCATCCTCTCTTGGTCGAGCCCCTTGTGTTCGGCGTTGAGTTTGCCGGATTGCTTGAAGACCCAACAATCTCTGTGTGTATGGTTTGCCGGCCTCCCGGGGGTACTGTGGATTTGACATATTTTGTCCAATATTTTGTTGAGGTTAGATATCTCGTCATTGTCATCTTTGGGGGCGCCTTTTTCCGATTTTGCCGAGAGCTTTTGAATCCGGCGTTGACTGCCGTGCTCTTCGGGTTGTTATCCTTGATCCGGTGTTGTTCCTTGCTATGGCGCGGTTTCCCGTTTCCATCTTTGAGTTCGGATGTACTTGGGTCGCTGGTGCTGCTTCTTGACAACCAGCTATCCTCTCCTGCACAAAAGCGGGTCATGAGGCTTGTCAATGCGGCCATTGTCCTTGGCTTTTCTTGGCCGAGGTGTCTGGCGAGCCATTCGTCTCGGACGCTATGTTTGAAAGCTGCTAGGGCTTCGGCGTCCGGATAGTCGACTATCTGATTCTTTTTAGTAAGAAATCTGTTCCAGAGTTTTCGGGCTGACTCTCTGGGTTGTTGAGTTATATGACTTATATGGTCTGCATCCGGAGGTCGGACATAGGTCCCTTGAAAATTTGTCCGAAAAGCATCCTCGAGCTCTTCCCAACTTCCTATGGTGTTTCCGGGAAGGCTTTTAAGCCAATGCCGGGCTGGCCCTTTGAGCTTGAGGGGTAAGTATTTTATGGCGTGGAGGTCATCTCCTCTACCCATGTGTATGTGGAGGATATAATCCTCAATCCAGACTCCGGGGTCTGTTGTTCCGTCGTATGCCTCTATGTTTACGGGCTTGAATCCCGCTGGAAATTCATGGTCCAGCACCTCATCGGTGAAACATAGGGGATGTGCGGCGCCCCTGTATTTGGGTGTGCCGCGATGTTCGGATATTTGTTGCGTTGCATTGCTTACTAGAGCTTGCTTTCTTGGCCCGTAGATAGATCTGGTTGGGCCGTATTTTTGATGCGAATCCTTGTGCGGATCACGTGCCGGATTGAGTGCGGCGCCCTTTCTCGCTCGATGTCGGTCGTGGGGTCGTCTATCCGACCTGGTGGCTTCCTTGTTTTTTGACTGTGGGGGCTCTAAGGCCTCCTCATCAAATTGCAGTAGTAATTTTCCCTTCGGATAGCTCTTTGTGTGGTGACTGTCGCCGTACCTGTGTGTGGTGTTGAGTACTTTGCCCCATCTGATTCTGAGTGCATCTTCCGCTGTTTTGAGCTTTCGCTTCTGCTTTTTCAGGCTACACACAGTGGCGACGAGCCTTTGGTGGAGGTTCTTCTGCTCCAGCAACTTGTCCGACGTGAGGTCGTCCGGACTATTGTATTCGCCGGAGACGGGTTGTTCGGTTTGTTCATCCAAGTTGCCCTATTCGGACGGTTGCTCGACGACATGTTCATCGTCCGGCGGTTCGCCCAGCTCTATGGCTGGGTCTCTGTCGAGGTGGGGTTTGGCGCGGTGCTTATGCTGCCGCTTTGATTGCTTTTCGAGGGAACCATCCCTCGTTGCGCCCTTTTGATCCTCGTCGTCGTTTCTTTTAGGTGTGTCCACCATGCATACATCGTGTGATGAGGTGGTTGTCTAGTGCCCTACAGGTGCTAGTTCTTGTTCGTCTCCTTCATTGGCGTCCATACCGTCGATGTCTTCATAGTCGAAGTCGAGCATATCGGTTAAATCGTCGACAGTGGCTATGAAGTGGGCGGTGGGTGGGTTTCGAATTTCTTTGTCGTACGCATCCCAACCTTGCTGACCATAATCCGGCCAAGGCTCTCCTGACAAAGAGAGGAACTTTAGTGAATTTAGGATGTTGCCAAAGGGCGAGTGCTGAAAGACGTCCGCGGCGGTGAACTCCATGATCGGAGCCCAATTGGGTTCGATCGGAAGGGGTGCGGGAGATTTGGAGTCCGGAAAGGAGTTCGACACCTTGGAGTCACAGGCTTTACAAAGGACTAGGCTGGTATTCGGCTCGATCACTGTAGATATTGCATCTCCCGGGGCGGTGTCCAACCGTCCGTCCCCGACTGGCACGGTCGGCTCTGGGCTAAGGGTCGGAGCGGACACCTGAGCGGCGCTCTGGGCGCTGTCCAGCGGCAGAGCTAGATCATGCCCATTGTGACAGTGCGGCGCGCTCGGCCGTGGCTAGAATCCGTCGAAGATCAAGTCCCCGCGGATGTCAGCCGTGTAGTTCAAACTTCCAAATCTGACCTGATGGCTAGGGGCGTAGCTTTCGATCTGCTCTAGATGGCCAAGCGAATTGGCCCGCAGTGCGAAGCCACCGAACACGAAGATCTATCCGGGGAGAAAAGTTTCACCCTGGACCACGTCATGGTTGATGATCGAAGAAGCCATCGGGCCTAAAGGTGACGACATAGAGGAACTCTCAATGAAAGAACCAATTTCGGTGTCAAAACCAGCGGATCTCAGGCAGGGGGTCCCGAACTGTGCGTCTAGGTGGATGGTAACAGGAGACAAGGGACATGATGTTTTTACCCAGGTTCGGGCCCTCTCGATGGAGGTAAAACCCTACTCATGCTTGATTAATATTGATGATATGGGTAGTACAAGAGTTGATCTACCACGAGATCATAGAGGCTAAACCCTAGAAGCTAGCCTATGGTATTATTGTTGTTCGTCCTATGGGCTAAAACTCTCCGGTTTATATAGACATTGGAGAGGGCTAGGGTTACACAGAGTCGGTTACAATGGGAGGAGATCTACATATCGTATCGCCAAGCTTGCCTTTCACGCCAAGGAAAGTCCCATCAGGACACGGGACTAAGTCTTCAATCTTGTATCTTCATAGTCCGGGAGTCCGGCCAAAGGTCATAGTTCGGCCATCCGGACACCACCTATTACAGGACTCCCTCAATGTGGGAGCTTCACATGAGGCTTTGTAAGCACCACTTGACTTGTTGTGCAGCTCCTCCTTATTCTTACGTGACATCTCATGAGCAACAATTCTTCCAATGACCTTCGTTGGCTTGAGATTCTTGTAATTGGGCATCATTTGGATCAATGTGCACACGGTATCATATTTTCCATCCAATGATCTTAGGATCTTCTTGATGATGAATTTGTCGGTCATCTCTTCGCTTCCTAAGCCGGCAATCTCATTTGTGATGAGAGCAAGCCTAGAGTGCATTTTAGTGACGCCTTCACCATCCTTCATCTTGAACTTGTCAAGTTGACTTTGAAGCACATCCAATTTGGATTCCTTGACGGAGTCGGTACCTTCGTGCATAGCAATCAAAGTATCCCAAATTTCCTTTGCATTCTCAAGACGGCTGATTTTGTTGAATTGTTTGGGGCACAATTCGTTGAAGAGGATATCACAAGATTGAGCGTTGTATTGCAGCATCTTCAACTCATCCGCGCTAGCTTCACGGTTTGGTTCTCTCCCATCAAAGAATTCACCTTGCAAGCCAATACACACAATAGCCCAAACGGCGGGGTTATGTCCAAGAATATGCATTTTCAACTTATGCTTCCAACTAGCAAAATTAGTACCATCAAAGTAAGGACCTCTATGGTGGTAGTTTCCCTTGCTAGACATCATACTCTCCTAGGTTGTGAAACCAAGGCTATGACCACCAAAAGCTATGGAAATCAAAGCAAATGGAGACCAAGGCTCTGATACAACTTGTAGGATCAGAAGTATGTCTAGAGGGGGGGTGATTAGACTACTTGACCAAATAAAAACTTAACCTTTTCCCAATTTTAGTCTTTGGAAGAGTATATGAGCAGCGGAAAATAAAGCATGCAACTTGCAAGAATGTAAAGGGAAGGGTTTGGAGAATTCAAATGCAATTTTGGAGACACGGTGATTTTTGAGCCGTCGTTCCGATAGGTGGTGCTATCGTACATCCACGTTGATGGAGACTTCAACCCACGAAGGGTAATGGCTGCGCGAGTCCACGAAGGGCTCCACCCAAGGAGGGTCCACGAAGAAGCAACCTTGTCTATCCCACCATGGCCGTCGCCCACGAAGGACTTGCCTCACTAGCGGTAGATCTTCACGAAGTAGGCGATCTCCTTTCCCTTACAAACTCCTTGGTTCAACTCCACAATCTTGTCGGAGGCTCCCAAGTGACACCTAGCCAATCTAGGAGACACCACTCTCCAAGAAGTAACAAATGGTGTGTTGATGATGAATCCTTGCTCTTGTGCTTCAAATGATAGTCTCCCCAACACTCAACTCTCTCTCACAGGATTTGTATTTGGTGGAAAGAATATTTGAGTGGAAAGCAACTTGGGAAGGCTAGAGATCAAGATTCATATGGTAGGAATGGAATATCTTGGTCCCAACACATGAGTAGGTGGTTCTCTCTCAGAAATGGTAAGTTGGAAGTGTAGGTTTGTTTTGATGGCTCTCTCCATGAATGAAGAGGGGGTGGAGGGGCATATATAGCCTCCACACAAAATCTAACCATTACACACAATTTACCAATCTTGGTGGGACTGAATTGATAAACTCGGTCTGACCGATTTAGTAAACCTAGTGACCGTTAGGGTTTTCGTTGGGACCGACATGCAACTCGGTAGGACCGATATGGTTAGGGTTAGGGCATAATGTAATCTCGGTGAGACCGATTACACAAACTCGGTAACACCGATTTTGGTAATAAGCTAACCAGAGAATTGGTCATGTAAACTCGATGGGACCGGTTCGCTCATTTCGGTGAGACCGAAATGTTACGACAGGGAAACAAAGAGTTTACATTGCAATCTCGGTGGGACCGATCGTTCATCTCGGTGGTACTGAAACGTTACGAAGGGAAACAGAGAGATTACAATCCCATCTCGGTGAGACCAATTTGCCTAGGGTTTGTGGCGGTGGCTATGACATCTGAACTCGGTGGCGGCGGATGGAAAGAATCGGTGGGGCCGAGTTAGACTTTAGGTTTAGGTCATATGCGGATGTGAGAAAGTAGTTGAGGGTTTTGGAGCATATCACTAAGCACTATGAATCAAGAACCTCATTAAGCAACACCTCATCCGTCCTTGATAGTATTGGATTTTCCTATAGACTCAATGTGATCTTGGATCACTAAAATATAAAATGTAGAGTCTTGAGCTTGAAGCTTGATGTAACGCCCCGGATACAACTTTCCATATTCGTAACCCCAACTCTTGCTTTTTCCGGAGATGCGATATGATATTTCCTTCGTGGTTGGTGTTTTTGTCGTTTGTTTTGCATTTTGTTCATGTCTTGCATTTCATCTCATAGCATCATGCGCATTGCATCTGCATGTTTTCTTAAAACGTGCATTCGTTGGTAGTTGCCGCTTCTCCCTCGCCTCCGTTGACGTTTCTTAGACTTGTTCTTTTGTTGTCCGACCGTTTGACCCTTTCTAAATAGTGCACTGACCCCTTGCGCGCGTCCGAGACTTCCCCAAACCTGACCTGCTCAGTCATCACCGTTGGATTCAGTTCATCTCCTAACATCTATAAAACATCTGCGTTTATTTGTTGGAATCCCCTAAGCCATTTATCTTCGACCGTCTGATTCCAATCATAAGAACGGATTAACCCCTAACCTAATCCCACCTGTTATTTATATCAGTCTAACCCTAGATACTAGGGGCTTGTCCCATCATTCCCTTTCGGCCGCCGCCACTCTCTCATCAGGATCCTCCCCGATCCACCCACCTCCTCTCCCTTGAATTCCCCATCGGGCCAACCCCAGCCTTTCTCGAGCGCAGCCGCGCCCGAGGCCCCAAGCAACCCTGCCGCCCCGGCGACCTCGCTGCCGGCGACTGACCCGCATGGTCCAGGCCTCTTCCCCTGTCCTGTCCCCTCCTTCCCTTTCTAGCTCCCTCATTTATCCCATGGCCGTCGCTTGTTGTGTCTCTTTTTCACAGCACCAGAGGCCATGAACGTCGCCGCCCCTTGGGAAGTCGCTGCCGTCGCCGCTCCCTGCGTCAGCCCCGCCATGGACACCGTGGAGTTTCCTCCGCTCTGGAGCTCCTTTCTCGATGCCGAGCTCGCCAAGTCCCGCCGCCAGGGACCTCCTCTGTGCCCCATTGACCCGCGCCCGTCCGCCTCGGAGCCGGCCTCCACCGCCTCCTCCCGAATCTGCTCCGCCTCGCCTCTACCGGACCGGAGCAGCACTGGACCAACAGGCCGTGCCCCTCGCCTCTGCCCTTCTCCTTCCTTCCTCCTCTACTCTTCTCTCTCCCTCACATCACGACCACTCTCTCTTTAGGTCGAACAGGAAGCCGTCATGGGCGCCCCGCTGCCACAAGGAATCGATGGCTCCGACCCTCCGCGAGTCGTGTTCAACCCCAGGTGCCGCCAAGTCCCTCGCTGCCATCGACCCACCGGAGTCCCTGTGTCCCCTGCATCGCGTCGCCCTCCTTCGTCTCGCTGCAACTGGAGCAGCGAGCCAGCGCCCGTTGACCGCGTCGCTGCCTCCAGATCGACCTCCCACGCCTGGGCCACCTCCCCTTCGCCGTTGACTGCGGCCCAACTCCCTCCTCCACTGACTGGGCCTGGCCCATGGTGAGCGCCCAGTCTGCCCAGTTTTAGTCCGATAATGTTTTTTCCCGTTCCAGCGATCTTAGACATTATCCAGAGTTGTTGTTTTACATAAAAAAACCTCATGCTTCATACATTTAAGCCCACTACAAGACATTGTGATGTTGCTCTTTTCACTCATCATCCCGAATTATGAGGATTATGTTCTTTTCGTGCTTATCCATTTAACCGGAGTGTTGTGTCATCTTTTCAAGTTCTTTTCATCTTATCAAGTTTTCCTTATTCTTTCAGTCGGAATGCTGCCCAAATTATATCAATCTGATTCCTTCTCTATCTAGTTTTAACTGGAGTTGTTTCAATATCTATCTTATCACTAAACCTCTTGGTTCTCGTCGTATCCCTTGTTCCTCTTTTCTAACGGAGTGTTTTCAACTTTGTTCATCTTCGTTGTTTTCTTTCATTCAATTTGTCAACCTCTCATGGTTCGTGGTTTCACTCGTTCGTCAAAGAAGCAACTTAGTTTTACCTCTTCTCTTCCTCTTTCTTTTCCCTCCGGTGCCATCCAAGATCTCGCGACGAGATCCTCTCGTAGTGGTGGAGTGTTGTAACACCCCGGATTCAACTTTCCATATTCGTAACTCCAACTCTTGCTTTTTCCGGAGATGCGATATGATATTTCCTTCGTGGTTGGTGTTTTTGTCGTTTGTTTTGCATTTTGTTCATGTCTTGCATTTAATCTCATAGCATCATGCGCATTGCATCTGCATGTTTTCTTAAAACGTGCATCCGTTGTTAGTTGCTGCTTCTCCCTCGCCTCCGTTGACGTTTCTCAGACCAACCGTTCTTTTGTGGTCCGACCGTTTGACCCTTTCTGCACAGTGCACTGACCCCTCGCGCGCGTCTGAGACTTCCCCAAACCCGACCTGCTCAGTCATCACCGTTGGATTCAGTTCATCTCCTAACATCTATAAAACATCTGCGTTTATTTGTTGGAATCCCCTAAGCCATTTATCTTTGACCGTTCGATTCCAATCGTAGGAACGGATTAACCCCTAACCTAATCCCACCTGTTATTTATATTAGTCTAACCCTAGATCCTAGGGGCTTGTCCCATCATTCCCTTTCAGCCGCCGCCACTCTCTCATCGGGATCCTCCCCGATCCACCCACCTCCTCTCCCTTGAATTCCCCATCGGGCCAACCCCAGCCTTTCCCGAGCGCAGCCGCGCCCGAGGCCCCAAGCAACCCTGCCGCCCCGGCGACCTCGCCGCCGGCGACTGGCCCGCATGGTCCAGGCCTCTTCCCCTGCCCTGTTCCCTCCTTCCCTTCCTAGCTCCCTCCTTTCTCTCATGGACGTCGCTTGTTGTGTCTCTCTTTCACAGCACCAGAGGCCATGAACGTCGCCGCCCCTTGGGAAGTCGCTGCCGTCGCCGCTCCCTGCGTCAGCCCCGCCATGGACACCGTGGAGTTTCCTCCGCTCCGGAGCTCCTACCTCGACGCCGAGCTCGCCAAGCCCCACCGCCAGGGACCTCCTCTGTGCCCCGTTGACCCGCGCCCGTCCGCCTTGGAGCCGGCCTCCACAACCTCCTCCCGAATCTGCTCTGCCTCGCCTCTACCGGACCGGAGCAGCACCAGACCAGTAGGCCGTGCCCCTCGCCTCCGCCCTTCTCCTTCCTTCCTCCTCTGCTCTTCTCTCTCCCTCACATCGCGACCCCTCTCTCTTCAGGTCGAACAGGAAGCCGTCATGGGCGCCCCGCTGCCACAAGGAATCGATGGCTCCGACCCTCCTCCAGTCATCTTCAACCCTAGGTGCCGCCAAGTCCCTCGCTGCCATCGACCCACCGGAGTCCCTACGTCCCCTGCATCGCGTCGCCCTGCTTCGTCTTGCTGCAGGTGGAGCAGCGAGCCAGCGCCCGTTGACCGTGTCGCTGCCTCTAGATCGACCTCCCGCACCTGGGCCACCTCCCCTTCGCCGTTGACTACGGCCCAGCTCCCTCCTCGACTGCTGGGCCTGGCCCATGGTGAGCGCCTAGTCCGCCCAGTTTCAGCCCGATAACGTTTTTTCCCGTTCCAGTGATTTTAGACATTATCCAGAGTTGTTGTTTTACATAAAAACCCTCATGCTTCGTACATTTAATAACTCTTTAACCGTGCATTATATGTAAATAATCTATATATGAAAAATGTCTAGAATTTCATCTAGTTTCATCATATGCTGCTTTCATCCATGGTAAAAATGTTTAAACTTGTTGTTTATTTAATTTTGCATAAATACCATGTTAAAATGATTTATTTCATAACTAAATAATTGTAGCTCCAAATTTAATAAACTTTATATGTAAATGGGGTGGAAAAATGCCTAGTTTAACATGTTGCACTTAATTTTCCTGTTTAGCAACTCTAAAATATGGTTTTGGGCAGAACAGTACCAAATTCATAATTTGCATATGGGGATTTTCCGGAATTGTTCTTTGTTGCTTCCGGCCTCATTTAAACTTGCCTACATAGGTAGTTTTCATATGCTTCACCCCTTGCCATGTTTAATAACATTTAACATTGTTGTGTACCTAAACGAGAGAGAACTAAATAATTGATGTGGTGTTTCATCAAGATGCAACTCGTTGCATATTGAGCTCCACTTAACTTGTAGTGTTGTTTGCGCATATTGCCATGCCATGCCTCTTTAAACCGGACATGCATCATACTTGGTTGAGCATCATGCCATGTTTATGATTGTGCGTTTACCATGTTGTTTGCTTCTTTCCGGTTTGCTTCTCTCGTTAGCTTCGGTTTCGTTCCGGAGTTGTGAGGATTCATTCGACTACGTCCGTTCATCTTCTTCATGGACCTCGTTCTTCTTCCTAGCGGGATTTCAGCCAAGATGACCGCTACCCTAGATCTCACTACTATCATTGCTATGCTAGTTGCTTTGATCTATCGCTTTGCTGCGCTACCTATCTTTTGCTCATCAAGCCTCCCAAATTGCCATGAACCTCTAACCTTTGACACCCTTCCTAGCAAACCATTGTTTGGCTATGTTACCGCTTTTGCTCAGCCCCTCTTATAGCGTTGTTAGTTGCAGGTGAAGTTGAAGATTGCTCCATGGTGGATAGAATTATGTTGGGATATCGCAATATCTCTTATATTATTAATGCATCTATATACTTGGAAAAGGGTGGAAGACTCGTCCTTATGCCTGGTGTTTTGTTCCACTCTTGCTGCCCTAGTTTCCGTTATACCGGTGTTATGTTCCCGGATTTTGCGTTCCTTACGCGGTTGGGTGATTTATGGGACCCCCTTGACAGTTCGCTTTGAATAAAACTCCTCCAGCAAGGCCCAACCTTGGTTTTACCATTTGCCTTAGCCCTTTTTCCCTTGGGTTTCCGAAGCCCAAGGGTCATGTTTATTTACCCCCCCCCGGGCCAGTGCTCCTTCTAGTGTTGGTCCAAACTAGAGCCACTTGCAGCGCCACCTCGGGGAAACTTGAGGGCTGGTTTTAGTTGTACGTAGTGTTTATCCGGTGGGCCCTGAGAACAAGATATGTGCAGCTCCTATCGGGATTTGTCGGCACATCGGGCGGCTTTGCTGGTCTTGTTTTACCATTGTCGAAATGTCTTGTAAACTGGGATTCCGAGTCTGATCGGGTCTTCCTGGGAGAAGGTATATCCTTCGTTGATCGCGAGAGCTTATCATGGGCCGTTCCCGCGGTTATGTGGCAGATGGGAATTTGCTAATGTCTGGTTGTAGATAACTTGACACCAGATCCGAATTAAAATGCATCAACCGCGTGTGTAGCCGTGATGGTCTCTTTTCGGCGGAGTCCAAGAAGTGAACACGGTTTTCGGTTATGTTTGACGTGGGTAGGAGGTCAGGATCACTTCTTGATCATTACTAGTTGACGATCGTTCCTTTGCTTCTCTTCTCGCTCTTATTTGCGTATGTTAGCCACCATATATGCTTAGTCGCTGCTACAACCTCACCACTTTACCCCTTCCTTTCCCATTTAGCTTTGCTAGTCTTGATACCCATGGTAATGGGATTGCTGAGTCCTCGTGGCTCACAGATTACTACAACAACAGTTGCAGGTACAGGTTATGCGATGATCATGACGTGAGAGTGATGTTTGCTTGTTTTGGAGTTCTTCTTCTGCTTCTTCTTCGATCAGGGGATAGGTTCCAGGTCGGCAGCCTCGGCTAGCAGGGTGGATGTCATTTGAGTTTCTGTTTGTGATTCATCCGTAGCCGGATGTTGCTCTTATGTATTGTAATGTTGTATTCATGTGGCATTGTATGCCTTTTGTATGTATCCCCATCTATTTATGTAATGTTGATGTAATGATATCCACCTTGCAAAAGCGTTTCAATATGCGGTTCTATCCTTGGTGGGACCTTCGAGTCTCTTTAGGATAGTATCGCATATTGGGCGTGACAAGTTGGTATCAGAACCTCGACCGACCATAGGAGCCCCCTTGATTGTTGGCTGTTGTTGAGTCTAGAAGAAAACTATTTTGAGTCTTAGGATTATATATATCGGAGAGTAGGATTCTTTTTACTCCTCAGCCCCTTCGTCGCTCTGGTGAGGTCTCCTGACGTAGATGTTTTGTCTTTCCTCTCCTCAAATTTCACTAAAAATATTTAGGATCACAAGGGTATCTTGGAATCGTTCCGATGGTTTTGTGATGAGAACATTGTTCTTGGTGCCTCCTGTCTTTTATGTGGTAGTGACCCGGGGAGTTGAGCTCTGAGGTGTTGTCGTCACAATTTTATCGTTGCAGTTCTGGAATACCTGAGTTTTGCCGACATCGAAAATCTCTTTTATGCAGTTGTTGGTGAGATAACCTCGATGCCACCCAGTACTGGGGAGTTCAGGAGTATTGCCATAACTCGTATAACAGATGCTTTTCGAAGGTTGAGGTACACGATTTCCGAAGGTTTCTTGGTTATGTGTTGACAGATGGATACAGCTGGATGTAGGGATTGTTAGTTTGGGTGAGATATATTGCTTCCCCTGTATCCCCAACACCAGATTGCATAACCAGAAGTTACGGGAGTTTTATAGGTGGGAATTCAAGTAGCTCCTAGAATATCTGTCCGACAGATGCATGATATGGAATTGGTTAAATCTCTATCATATGTATTTGTTCCGGCTTATTTCTGCAAACCAAATCCTTTGTTTTGTTTTATTTGTGGTATTCGAGTTGCTTCAAAGTCAAGTGTTGATTCCATACCTTTCAAGCGGTGTTCTCATATTTCTATGGGAGTACTAATCCTTCTTGATCACTGAGGTTGTTATGTTAATTCTTTTCCAACCGGTGCGCTTCTCTTCGAGATGATCCCATCATTCTCCCCATCTGCAAGATGAATTCTAAGTTTTCTCAACGGTGTTTATTCCATCTTCCCCAAGTTGCCTTTGTTTTCTCGCCTTCCCACCCTTTTTCTTCAAGGACTCAGATTTCTTAATCATGTATCCTTTTATTTGTGGGAAGTCTCTTCATTCTTTTCTTTCAATGTTCTTATCCGGTGATTTCCCATGAAGATGGTCAACAGTTTCAAGTTCATCATCCTTCATTGTTGTTTCTTCTCCGGTGGATCCAATTCAAGCTTTCGATATTCATCATATTCCTTTCCTCGTTTCTAATGCTTTCTCATGCCGATGCACCTCTTAATCATTCACTTCTTCCTATTCATTTGTCCTGGAGTGCTGAAGATATTTCACAAGACTTATGTTTCCATTCTCAATCCGTTCAAGATATTTCGAGGTTGTTATCTCATTCAAGCTATTTAATTCAATCGGTGCAATCTCTCTTTAAAATCATTTCCAACGGTGTTTTCTTTTGAGTGGGCCCTAACCCACAGGTCTTTTCCCAAGATCTTACCTGACTCTCCTTATTTTCCCGGAGCTATTTCCAAATTCATTTCCAAGTTTGACGTAAGAATGAATTTTCATTAGTCACATGCCTTCTCCAAGGTCGTTTTCAAATTATTTTCATCTTTGGCTCAACCTTTTTCTTTTAATCCTTCCGGAGTGTCTCAACAATTCATGGTGGTGTTTCTCGTCGTCATTATCGAATTTCGAAGACCAAAGAAGAGTTCCTCTTAAATCCTTACCCGTTCTTCCAGAGATTCAGGGTTCTAGCTTTATGCCATCCTCTCATAATTGTTTTTGATTCTGACAATTCTTTTCTTACCACCCGGAGCATTTCATGAGTGGTTTCCATTTCTTTCCTTTGAAGGCCATCATGTCATAATTCTTCATTCTCAGCGTGTAGCTATCGTTCTCCAAATCTGACCAGTGCATCACTCAAGCGGTCTCAAATCAGTTCATGATCTCTTCATTCTCATGTATCTAAATCCCCTCAAGTATATTCATTCGTTTTGCAATTCTTCCCGGTGAATTGTGCCTTTGCTACTTTCATTTTCAATTCTTACGGTGGTTCGTTCAAGATTTATCTTCCTTCGTTATCGTATCAATTCATTTATTCATTCGTTGTTTCCAAATCCCACCGGTGGTTCCATCGATACCTTCTCAAGTTCGTGCTATATCTCTTTTAATCCTTTCTACGGGAATAAGTAGTATGCCAAATCCATTGCCTGTCATCAATTTAATTTGATGAAGGATAAGCATACAATAAATCTTATTCTTATTTCCTCGAGGTGATTCAATTATTTTCTTCCGGAGATTGTTCATGATGAAGTAATCCTCGGTTCTAGTGTTTCATCTTTTTCTTTTCCGGAGTTCCAAGTTTTCCGCATTCTCGTCGCGAAGCTCCATCTAAATCATTGCAAGGGTTCACCTTGTGTTTTCAACCTCTCTTTCTTTCTATCATCCTTTTATTACTATAGTTCTTCATGGAGGCTCTACATGATGGTTCATCAAGGATTCTTTTCATTCTTCAATTGTTCTTCAAGATTTCTCTCGAAGTTATGACCCGCCAGCTATACTCTAAATAAACATGGTGCCCAACACATGTTTTGTTTTGAGGAGTTCAAGCATTCTTCATCTTGCATTCGAAGTGCAAGTATTCCTACCTTATCTTTTGAGGTGGTGCTATGTCACTCTTGACAATTTCCTTCATGTTTCATGATTCATATGTTGTCAAGTATGAGGTATTTTAAATCCATTAATCTCCTCGTTGGAGTTATCTTGTGTCATATTTCACCTAAAGCCTTCCCTAAGGAATGTTGCTAATTGTGGTGCTTATCGATAATCCAAGTTTCCTCCTATTCTCTCATTAAAAGAAGTTTTCATCTCTTCGTTGATCTCAAGCAAGCAATTGTTTCAGTTAGTGGCCGGTTGTCACCTCATAATTTTGAGAAGTTTTCCATAAGCCCACTACAAGATTATTCGTTTTGTTGTTGGTTTTCCAACAACTCTGTTATAACCTTCTTGCAAGGGTGCTTTCCAAGCTCATTTGTGGCAGAAGTTGGCATTTTCTCCTCCATCTGTTATTCCAATGATCTATCTTCTATTTTTTCTTCTGGAGACATTGTGATGTTGCTCTTTTCACTCATCATCCCGAATTATGAGCATCATGTTCTTTTCGTGCTTATCCATTTAACCGGAGTGTTGTGTCATCTTTTCAAGTTATTTTCATCTTATCAAGTTTTCCTTCTTCTTTCAGTCGGAATGCTGCCCAAATTATATCAATCTGATTCCTTCTCTATCTAGTTTTAACCGGAGTGGTTTCAATATCTATCTTATCACTAAACCTCTTGGTTCTTGTCGTATCCCTTGTTCCTCTTTTCTAACGGAGTGTTTTCAACTTTGTTCATCTTCGTTGTTTTCTTTCATTCAATTTGTCAACCTCTCAAGGTTCGTGGTTTCACTCGTTCGTCAAAGAAGCAACTTAGTTTACCTCTTCTCTTAGTCTTTCTTTTCCCTCCGGTGCCATCCAAGATCTCGGGACGAGATCCTCTCATAGTGGTGCAGTGTTGTAATGCCCCGGATACAACATTCCATATGCGTAACTCCAACTCTTGCTTTTTGAAGAGATGCAATATGATATTTCCTTCGTGGTTGCTGTTTTTGTCGTTTGTTTTGCATTTTGTTCATGTCTTGCATTTCATCTCATAGCATCATGCGCATTGCATCTGCATGTTTTCTTAAAACGTGCATCCGTTGTTAGTTGCCGCTTCTCCCTCGCCTCCGTTGACGTTTCTCAGACCAACCGTTCTTTTGTTGTCCGACCATTTGACCCTTTCTGCACAGTGCACTGACCCCTCGCGCGCGTCCGAGACTTCCCCAAACCCGACCTGCTCAGTCATCACCGTTGGATTCAGTTCATATCCTAACATGTATAAAACATCTGCGTTTATTTGTTGGAATCCCCTAAGCCATTTATCTTCGACCGTCTGATTCCAATCGTTGGAACGGATTAACCCCTAACCTATTCCCACCTGTTATTTATATCAGTCTAACCCTAGATCCTAGGGGCTTGTCCTATCATTCCCTTTCGGCTGCCGCCACTCTCTCATCGGGATCCTCCCCGATCCACCCACCTCCTCTCCCTTGAATTCCCCATCGGGCCAACCCCAGCCTTTCCCGAGCACAGCCGCGCCCGAGGCCCCAAGCAACCCTGTCGCCCCGGCGACCTCACCGCCGGCGACTGACCCGCATGGTCCAGGCCTCTTCCCCTGCCCTGTTCCCTCCTTCCCTTTCTAGCTCCCTCCTTTCTCTCATGGCCGTCGCTTGCTGTGTCTTTTTTCACAGCACCAGAGGCCATGAACGTCGCCGCCCCTTGGGAATTCGCTGCCGTCGCCACTCCCTGCGTCAGCCCCGCCATGGACACCGTGGAGTTTCCTCCGCTCCGGAGCTCCTTCCTCGACGCCGAGCTCGCCAAGCCCCGCCGCTAGGGACCTCCTCTGCGCCCCGTTGACCCGCGCTCGTCCGCCTCGGAGCCGGCCTCCACCGCCTCCTCCCGAATCTGCTCCGCCTCGCCTCTACCAGACCGGAGCAGGACCGGACCAGCAGGCCGTGCCCCTCGCCTCTGCCCTTCTCCTTCCTTCCTCCTCTGCTCTTCTCTCTCCCTCACATCACGACCCCTCTCTCTTCAGGTCAAACAGGAAGCCGTCATGGGCGCCCCGCTACCATAAGGAATCGATGGCTCCGACCCTCCTCCAGTCGTCTTCAACCCTAGGTGCCGCCAAGTCCCTCAGTGCCGTCGACCCGCCGGAGTCCCTGCGTCCCCTGCATCGCGTCGCCCTGCTTCGTCTCGCTGCAGGTGGAGCAGCGAGCCAGCGCCCGTTGACCTCGTCGCTGCCTTTAGATCGACCTCCCGCGCCTGGGCCACCTCCCCTTCGCCGTTGACTGCGGCCCAGCTCCCTCCTCCACCGACTGGGCCTGGCCCATGGTGAGCACCCAGTGCCCCCAGTTTCAGCCCGATAATGTTTTTTTCCTATTCCAGCGATTTTAGACATTATCCAGAGTTGTTGTTTTACATAAAAACCCTCATGCTTCATACATTTAATAACTGTTTAACCGTGCATTATAAATAAATAATCTATATATGAAAAATGTCTAGAATTTCATCTAGTTTCATAATATGCTGCTTTCATCCATGGTAAAAATGTTTAAACTTGTTGTTTATTTAATTTTGCATAAATACCATGTTAAAATGATTTATTTCATAACTAAATAACCGTAGCTCCAAATTTAATAAACTTTATATGTAAATGGGGTGGAAAATGCCTAGTTTAACATGTTGCACTTAATTTTCCTGTTTAGCAACTCTAAAATATGGTTTAGGGCAGAACAGTACCAAATTCATAATTTGCATATGGGGATTTTCCGGAATTGTTGTTTGTTGCTTCCGGCCTCATTTAAACTTTCCTAGATAGGTAGTTTTCATATGCTTCACCCCTTGCCATGTTTAATAACATTTAACATTGTTGTGTACCTAAACGAGAGAGAACTAAATAGTCGATGTGGTGTTTCGTCAAGATGCAATTCGTTGCATATTGAGCTCCACTTAACTTGTAGTGTTGTTTGCGCATATTGCCATGCCATGCCTCTTTAAACCGGACTTGCATCATACTTGGTTGAGCATCATGCCATGTTTATGATTGTGCGTTTACCATGTTGTTTGCTTCTTTCCGGTTTGCTTCTCTCGTTAGCTTCGGTTTCGTTCCGGAGTTGTGAGGATTCGTTCGACTACGTCCGTTCATCTTCTTCATGGACCTCGTTCTTCTTCCTAGCGGGATTTCAGGCAAGATGACCGTTACCCTGGATCTCACTACTATCATTGCTATGCTAGTTGCTTCGTTCTATCGATTTGCTGCGCTACCTATCTTTTGCTCATCAAGCCTCCCAAATTGCCATGAACCTCTAACCTTTGACACCCTTCCTAGCAAACCATTGTTTGGCTATGTTACCGCTTTTGCTCAGCCCCTCTTATAGCGTTGTTAGTTGCAGGTCAAGTTGAATTGCTCCATGGTGGACAGGATTATGTTGGGATATCACAATATATCTTATATTATTAATGCATCTATATACTTGGAAAAGGGTGGAAGACTCGGCCTTATGCCTGGTGTTTTGTTCCACTCTTGCCGCCCTAGTTTTCGTCATACCGGTGTTATGTTCCCAGATTTTGCATTCCTTACGCGGTTGGGTGACTTATGGGACCCCCTTGACAGTTCGCTTTGAATAAAACTCCTCCAGCAAGGCCCAACCTTGGTTTTACCATTTGCCTTAGCCCTTTTTCCCTTGGGTTTCCGGAGCCCAAGGGTCATCTTTATTTACCCCCCCCACCCCCCGGGCCAGTGCTCCTTCGAGTGTTGGTCCAAACTAGAGCATCTTGCAGCGCCACCTCGGGGAAACTTGAGGGCTGGTTTTAGTTGTACGTCATGTTCATCCGGTGTGCCCTGAGAACGAGATATGTGCAGCTCCTATCGGGATTTGTCGGCACATCGGGCGGCTCTGCTGGTCTTGTTTTACCATTGTCGAAATGTCTTGTAAACCGGGATTCCGAGTCTGATCGGGTCTTCCTGGGAGAAGGTATATCCTTCGTCGATCGCGAGAGCTTATCATGGGCTAAGTTGGGACACCCCTGCAGGGTATAAACTTTCGAGAGCCGTGCCCGCGGTTATGTGGCAGATGTGAATTTGTTAATGTCCGGTTGTAGATAACTTGACACTAGATCCGAATTAAAACGCATCAACCGCGTGTGTAGCCGTGATGGTCTCTTTTCGGCGGAGTCCGAGAAGTGAACACGGTTTTGGGTTATGTTTGACGTAGGTAGGAGTTTAGGATCACTTCTTGATCATTACTAGTTGACGACCGTTCCTTTGCTTCTCTTCTCACTCTTATTTGCGTATGTTAGCCACCATATATGCTTAGTCGCTGCTGCAACCTCACCACTTTACCCCTTCCTTTCCCATTAAGCTTTGCTAGTCTTGATACCCATGGTAATGGGATTGCTGAGTCCTCGTGGCTCACAGATTACTACAACAATAGTTGCATGTACAGTTTTATGCGATGATCAGGACGCGAGAGCGATGTTTGCTTGTTTTGGAGTTCTTCTTCTGCTTCTTCTTCGATCAGGGGATAGGTTCCAGGTCGGCAGCCTGGGCTAGCAGGGTTGATGTCATTTGAGTTTCTGTTTGTGATTCATCCGTAGCCGGATGTTGCTCTTATGTATTGTGATGTTGTATTCATGTGGCATTGTATGCCTTTTGTATGTATCCCCATCTATTTATGTAATGTTGATGTAATGATATCCACCTTGCAAAAGCGTTTCAATATGCGGTTCTATCCTTGGTGGGACCTTCGAGTCTCTTTAGGATAGTATCGTATATTGGGCGTGACACTTGAGCCAATCCTTTTATCCTTAGTATTTTGAGGGGTACACTTTTCTCATCCATGCCATGCCATTCATTGAGCTTTTCCTGAAATATTTATCTTGAAATAATGTTAGCTCAATGAGCTATATGTTGTTAGGAATTACCAAAACCACCTAGGGATAGTTGCACTTTCAGCGCCGCACACCCCCTATGCTTCACTGATGAAGTAATGGGACATGAATTCCCAGAAGGGTTTAAACCCGTAAATATCAAATTGTATGATGGGACAACAGATCCCGTGGTATGGATCGAAGACTTCCTTCTCCACATTCATATGTCCCGCGGTGATGATCTCCATGCCATCAAGTACCTCCCGCTAAAACTCAAGGGACTAGCTCGACACTGGTTGAACAGTCTACCCGAAAACTCCATTGACAGTTGGGATAACTTGTAGGATTCATTCCTTGACAACTTTCAGGGTACTTATGTACGACCTCCGGACGCTGATGACTTAAATCATATAACAAAACAGCCCGGAGAGTCAGCGAGGAAATTCTGGACTCGTTTCTTAACTAGAAAGAACCAAATCATTGACTGTCCAGACGCCGAAGCCCTAGCGGCCTTTAAGCATAACATGCGGGACGAATGGCTCGCCCGACACGTCGGATAAGAGAAGCCGAAGTCCATGGCACCCCTTATGATGCTTATGATCCGCTTTTGTGCGAGCGAGGACAGCTGGCTAGATCGTAGCCATAGTACCTCAAGTTAACTTGGCACTTCGGAAGCCAGAGATAGCAACGGCAAGCCCCGACGCAACAAACACAAGCGTCAAAATAATGGCAACTATGTTGAAAACACAACGGTCAATGCTGGATTCAGTGGCTCCAAGTACGGTCAGTGGAAGAAACCATTTAAGAGAAACAATCGGGGCCCGTCCAACTTGGACCGCATACTCGATCATCCATGCCAAATCCACGGCACCCCAGATAAACTAGCCAATCCCACCAACAGAGAATGTTGGGTCTTTAAATAGGTTGGCAAGTTAAACACCAAAAACAAGGAAAAGGGGTCGCACAACGATGAAGATGAGGAGCCCCGACCATCGAACACAGGGGGACAGAAGAAATTTCCTCCCTAAGTCAAAATGGTGAACGTGATATACGCCACCCTCATCCCCAAAAGGGAGCGGAAGCACGCACTAAGGGACATCTACGTGATGGAGCCAGTCACCCCAAAATTCAACCCATGGTCCTCCTGTCCGATCACTTTCGATCACAAGGACCATCCGACCTGTATCCATCATGTCGGATCAGCCGCACTGGTCCTTGACACCATTATCGATGGATTCCACCTCACACGTGTCCTCATGGACGGTGGCAGCAGCCTGAACCTGCTCTATCAGGATACAGTGTGCAAAATGGGCATCGACCCCTCAAGGATCAAACCCACTAAGACCACCTTTAAAGGTGTCATACCAGGCGTAGAGGCCTGTTGTACAGACTCAATCACACTGGAAGTGGTCTTCGTATCCTCGGATAATTTCCGAAGCGGAGAGTTAATCTTCGACATCGTCCCCTTCCGCAGTGGTTATCATGCACTGCTTGGATGAACCGCATTCGCTCGATTTAATGCGGTGCTGCACTATGCTTACCTCAAGCTCAAGATGCTCGGACCTCACGGTGTTATAACAGCCAATGGGAATACGGAGCGCTCCCTCCGTACTGAGAAGCACACCGCGGCCCTTGCAGCAGAAGTACAAAGCAGCCTTCTTAGGCAAACCCTCAATTCGGCAATAAAGCCCCCAAACACCGTCAAGCGAGTCCAAACTACTCCGCAGCAGGACCGCCCGGCTCGTCCAGAGCTCACCTAGCAATTCAGCCTCCACATTAGTCCCAATCAAGCAGTGAAACTCGTGCCGCGCATACATAACTACACACTTAAAATACCATGGTCATAGATGGAGGCACAACTAGAGTACGGTCCACATCATGGCTAAACCGCTTTTGGATCCGCATACCTTCATTTTTTCTCTGCCTTTCAGGTTTTTCTCCTCTTGAGGCTTTTCTTTTCACCTGACCATCGGACCCATCGCGGAAGGATACACCAAGAAAGTCAAGAGGCTTTGACATATAAGGGAATTCCCAGGTCCTCTCTGCTAACGATCATTATTCCTGTTTTACATACCATCATGCAGCCCGCTCTTGGTAGTGGCATGTCAAATAACCTTATTTACTTCTCGCACTACTTGTACACATACGCTTTGACGTATTAATCAAATTACAATGGAAAATAATTTGCAGCGTTCACTCTTTACTTAACTTTTTCCTTGTCTTTGTATTTACTACATTCGTTCAATCTGGTATGCTTTAATTCTCTAGGGGCTTCAGTGTACCCCATAACACGGCAAGAAAGTTCGAACACTTTAAAGTAGTTTGGCACCCCGAACTTATAGCATTATATGCATCAGCTCCGAATCATGTCTTTGGTCAAATGTTGGGTTTGCCCGACTCCCATGTTTTGCTACCTTACGTTCCTCTATATCGGCTAAGGTGGAATAGGGAGAACTACTGCGATTGTGTCCCGGTTCTCCCAGACGAGCACCTGAGTAGAGAAAGCCAAAAACTGACTGTCATGATGCGGCGAGAGATGGTCGCTGTTTGAGAGGTTGCAAATCCTTAAAGATTTTTCCGCTTTATGCGAGGAATCAGCTCTTTTCTGATTTAGGCGTGTATAGCGCCCCAAGTTCGGCCTTCCGAATATCAGGGGCTACGCCAAAATTTAAAATTATAGAACTCCTATGGCTAAGTGAGGGTGATAAAGATGTATAGTCCGATTGCCTTGTTCGTTGTGCTAAACACCTCCTTAAAGGACCAAAGACTTGGATAAAGAGTGTTTAGATTTATCCCAAACACCCCTGTACTAGCTACATGGGGGGCAGAAGCCGACGACTAGCCAACTCTCAGATTTCATAAACGGACACACAGGAGGTAAAATTTTAAATAAATAAGCAATATATTGCATAACGAACTTGTTTTATATTACATGATAGGATAAGATGAATGTATTCATTCAAAGATTACATCCCTCTAGGACACTGTCATAGTATAGTTCGGGTCGATGGTGTTCCTTGCCCTTCGGCGGCTCCTCGGTCATCAGCATCCTGGCGTCCATCTTCACCCAATGCATCTTTGCATGGGCAAAGGCCATCTGCACCTTCAATGCAAACCGACCGCTTTATGACTTCAAGTCATGGGCAGGCACTCACAAGCCGCTTCACGAGTTTGAAGTAGCTACTAGGCATGGGCTCGGCAAGCCATAACCGGACTATGAGGTCCTTCATGGCCAGTTCGGCCGCCTTGTGTAGCTCGACCAGCTATTTTAGCTGGTCGCTCAAGGGCATCAGATGTTCTGTTCCAAGGTATTGAGACCAGAACAGCTTCTCCGTCGAGCTCCCTTCTTCGGCTCGATAGAACTCCACAGCATCTGATATGCTGCGGGGCAGATCCGCAGACGCTCCTGGAGAACTCCAAATTCGGGTAAGTAAAAACAATGACTCCGCATCTGATATGCTGCGCGGCATAACAAAAGCCTTACACGCCGCAATCTTCTTGGCCGCCTGGACCTCCTAGAGAGCCCTCTGGGCTTTGGCTCTGGCGTCTTGCACTCTTTGGAGGGCCTTCGCAAGCTCGGGTTCTTGAGTCTTAGAGTCACGCTCCAAGGACTCGTACTTCTTGACTACATCCTGGAGCTCTTGCTGGACCTCACTGACCCGAGCCTCCCGCTTTTCGCATGCGGCGCGTTAGTTGGCCGCCCTGTCTTCGGCCTCGGCTAACGCCTTCTTAATGGCCGCCACCTCGGTCGTGGCCCCTAATAAATTTCATAACACTTTAACCAGCACGAACCATTTATCCTTCAAAAGTATACATGCAGGGTATTACATACCTTGGCTTTCCACCAGCCGCCTCTTCACCAGGCTGAGCTCTCCCTCGGTCCGCTCCAGGTTCTGCTTTAGTCCAGAGACCTCTGTAGTACGAGCGGCAGCGGCCAGCAGTGATGCCTGCTTTTTCACATAGACATCTTATGTTAGACTACTGTGAATATGATTTGATCCTCTGTTCGGCTTTTATTTCCGAACACCAAACAGAGCATCAGGGGCTACTGTCTACACTGTGATATTCTTTCACAATTTTATTACTTACCTCAAAGCCTGTTAGAAGGCTAGCGCAGGCTTCGGTTAGTCCGCTCTTAGCGGACTGGATCTTCTCAATCACCATACTCATAAGAGTACGGTGTTTTTCATCAATGGAAGCACCACGAAGCGCTTCCAGCAAGCTATCCGGTGCCTCTGGATGGACAGAGGTCACCGGTACAGATGTCTCACCCCCTTGTTCGGGAGAGGCTGCCTGCTTGAATCCGGAGCCACTTGGGTCTGCGGAGCCGTATTCGGCTGGGGGCCAAACTGGCTGCGGCCCCTGTCATCGGGGTCCGTGGGGGTCTTTCCCCCCATGTGTTCGGCAACCCGGGTTTCACCCTCCAGCACCACCGAAACGGTCTCCCCTCGGCCTGGTGTCCTTCGAGACAACACCTCGATGTTGTCCGCAGCCTTGGGGGAGGAGGCCATCCGAAGGAACCCGCTGTTCATTGCCGACGGGTCCAACGATCCCTCAGAAGAGGAGGATATCTCGATGTTGGACTTGGCCGGACTGCAGATGCATGTCTGGCACATGAAAAAATGATAAAGCGAAAAGGCCGGAAAAACTACCATGTCCGAATACTTACGATTTGGCCAGGGGCTTGACCCTGGGCTCCCATTCCTCGCTGCTGTTGGTGGCTACGTGGAGTAGTCTGGGAGGGAGGTGTTTCCCTTCTTGGATGACTTGGCCTCCCCATGCGTGGAGGCCTGCCTCTTCTTCCTCCCCCCTTTAGGGGGGGGGGCAGATTTCCTCCTCCTCCTCCTCCTCAGTGGAGGAGAGCGTGTCGGTGTCTTCGGACGTCACGTTAGAAGCACCCTTGCACCGGAGACCCTCTCTGGTCCCCGTGGCCACCTTCTTGGATTTCTTCTCCGGCACCTGATAAGGTGCTGGAAACAACATCCTCGCCAGGAGAGGTGTTTCTGGATCTTCTGGTAGCGGAGCCGGACAGTTAATCTGCTCCGCTATCGTTACCCAAGCCTGAAAGATTGCCATGGAGGCTTAGGTTCCTCCCGCATATGAGCCAGTAAAAGATACATCTTGCAAACATGAAAACTTACCGGATTAGGCCGGCGTTTTGCGCTGAGCCCGCGATTTTCGGTCGTGGGCGGTGGTACCTCGCCGGCCTTAAAAAGCACCTTCTAGACGTATTCGTGTGTCATGTCGAAGAGCTCTAGTAGCGTCTGGTACTCGGCCGGATTGAACTCCCACAAATTACAGGTCCGTTCCTGGCATGGAAGAATCCAACGGAAGAGCATAACCTGGATAACATTGACAAGCTTGATTTCTTTGCTTATCATGTTCTGAATACATGACTGGAGCCCAGTCAATTCTTCCGTTAAGCCCTAGGCCAAGCCCTTCTTTTGCTAGGAGGTGAGCCGCATGGGTACGCCGGATCGGAATTCGGGGGTCGCCGCCCAGTGGGTGTCGCGCGGCTCGGTGACATAGAACCACCCCGATTGCCACCCCTTCACAGTCTCCACAAAGGAGCCTTCGGGTCAGGTGACATTGGGCATCTTGCCCACCATGGCACCTCGGCACTCCGCTTGTTGGCCGCTCACTAGCTCTGGCTTCACGTTGAAGGTCTTCAGCCATAGGCTGAAGTGAGGTGGGATACGGAGAAAAGCCTCACACATGACAATAAATGCCGAGAAGTTGAGGACGGAATTGGGGGCTAAATCATGGAAGTCTAGCCCATAGTAGAACATCAGTCTACAGACGAACGGGTGGAGGGGGAATCCCAGCCCGCGGACGAAGTGGGAGAGAAATACTACCCTTTCCTGGGGCTCCGGGGTGGGGATGATCTACCCCTTGGCCGGAATCCGATGAGCTATGTTTTTGGCCAAGTATCCAGCCTCCTGGATCTTCTTGATGTCCTCCTTTTGACGGAGGAGGCCATCCACTTGCCTCCCGCTCCGGACATGTTCGGAATGTTTTTGCAGAGAAGGAGAAATCTTGGGCGTTGGTGCTTGAGAATGCATGACCAGAGGAAGGAGAAGGCGTGAGTGAAAGAGGGAAATCCTTATCCCTTTATAAATGCAGTAAAATCATGCGCCTCCCCACATGCCCTAAAACTCGCTTATTCCCCAAGCGCCATGCTAATGGCACGGTTGGGTTACCCATGCCCGTATTGATGAGAATCCCGTAATAAGGGGACACAATCTCTGCTTCGACAAGACGTGCCAATAAAACCGCCTCGCGAAACATGTATTAGCAGGTTGGAAAAACGGTTCGAATAATGACCGGGCCGCGGCGTGATTTCATGCTATGGAAAAGTTCTCAGCAAATTAAACTCGTGGAATATTGCTCTCTCTATGATGGTATGTGGAATTTGTTTTGCAGAGCCGGACACGATTCTTGTGTTCAAAGATCTACTTTGGAGTATTCGGAGAAGGAACCCGCCTTGCAATGCCGAAGACAATCTACGCGCCTGACTCAATCATCATTGAAGCCTGGCTCAGGGGCTACTGAGGGAGTCCTCGATTAAGGGGTCCTCGGATAGCCGGACTATATACTTTAGCCAGACTGTTGGACTATGAAGATACAAGATAGAAGACTTTGTCCCGTGTCCGGGTGGGACTCTCCTTTGCGTGGAAGGCAAGCTTGGCGATTCGGATATGTAGATTCCCTTCTCTGTAACTGACTCTGTGTAACCCTAGCTCCCTCCGGTGTCTATATAAACTGGAGGGTTTAGTACATAGGACAATGGCAATCATAATCATAGGCTAGCTTCTAGGGTTAGCCTCTACGATCTCGTGGTAGATCAACTCTTGTAATACTCATATCATCAAGATCAATCAAGCAGGAAGTAGGGTATTACCTCCATAGAGAGGGCCCGAACCTGGGTAAACATCGTGTCCCCCGCCTCCTGTTACCATTAGCCTTAGACGCACAATTAGGGACCCCCTACCCGAGATCCGCAGGTTTTGACACCGACAGTATGCAAGCCCTTGGTCATGATGTCAGCAAACTGTTGGGAGGTAGGAACAGGTAGCACGCGTACATGGCCAAGAGCCACTTGCTCCCTAACAAAATGGATATCGATCAATATGCTTGGTGCTTCGATGATGAACCGGGTGGGTGGAGAGGTATACCACGGAGACGTTGTCACAATAGAAATTTGTGGCCTTGTCAATCGAAGAAAAGAGCTCATGAAGAAGCTGACGAAGCCAGGAACTGTCTGCAACGATGTTGGCAAATGCATGGTACTCTGCTTCAGCACTGGAGCGAGAGACAATGGGTTGTTGTCGTATTTCGGGTTCCGGCAGACCCTTAAGGTTCGAACTCTGGGGTGCGCGCGAAGATCTTTCCCCTACTGATCTAGTCCCACGCCTTGCCGCGGTTCTAAGTTAGCAAGATGAACAACACAAGGGACACGAGATTTATACTGGTTCAGGCCACCATTGTGGTGTAATACCCTACTCCAGTGTGTGGTGTGTGGATTGCCTCTTGGGCTGATGAGGAACACTACAGGGGGAAGAACAGCCTCGCGAGGGGAGGAGTTCTTGTGCTGGTGTGGGTGGTTCTGGCTAAGGTTCGATTGGTCGATCCCCCTTTGCCTTGAGAGTGGCTTGTCCTATTTATAGAGGCCTTGGTCCTCTTCCCAAATATTGAGCGGGAAGGGATTCCACAATGGCGGGCTTTGAAGGGGGACAACTAGTACAAGCTATCCTGACTAAAGGTGGTCTTCGACTGTCAAAAGCACTGGCGATGATGCTGCCTTGGGCTCCATGGTGACCTCCGTCTTGCCGTCCTCCTGGTCTTGGTCTTGTTGCACCGATATAGAAACATTTTCCTGATGCCTCGATACTCCACGCATGCGCTTGCCCACTTAGCACCATAGGGGAAATAAGGACACTGCGCTGGCTGGCGCCCGTCTGGCACCCGCCTGGTCTCGATCGTCACGGCTTGCATCATGTGCACCTCGCGAGGTGCTCCTTGCCTTGATCTCTCCGCCTCCTCGCGAGCCTGCCTGGCGAGGCCGCTCCTGAGGAAGCCTTGCGTCGTCCGCCCCGGGAGGCTTGGCCCCTTGCGAGGGTCTTGAGCTTGGGTTGGTTGGACGGGCCGAACTGGGCCACTGGTGAGCCACGCCACAGGCCGAAGGCAGGCAAGTCTGGATACCCCCATGTCCAGAACAACAACAGTAGCCCCCGGGCCCAAGGCGCGCTCGGACATGGCTTAGTGGTGAAGCCAAGGGTCAAGTGAGGAGCGCAGTGGGCCCCATCAGCCCGAGGCCTTGGGCGACGTGTGGCGACTTGATTGGACATGGGCGTCTCCGCTTCCCCACGCTGCCTTGGCAACTGCCCGATTTGACGAGAGCCTGCTGCATGCAAACAGAGAGTCATCATTACCTGTGATCATGGAGGCCGCGGTTGGTCTCCTTTGGGTTATAAGTACGGGTGGGCGTGAGCCCCCGTTGTCCATCCCTCCTTGTTTCGCCTGCCTCTTCTTCCTTGCTTCCCCTCTACTCCGGACACCAATGGCGGCGATCCGTCGATTCTTAGCCGCAGAGAATGGAAAGGCCCCCCGGGAGGGGCCTGACCCACTCTCGCCAAAGAAGCGACTGGTCCAGTGCCGCCGCGACGAGGTTGCGCGGCTGGAGATGACGAGGCCTTGGTACGAGCAGCCTCCTCCTTGTTTCCCGCTACCCTGCACCGAGCAGGAGGTCTTGGAGAGGGCGACGGTGAGCGTCACCGTCCGCGCCACAATCGAGGCCGGCAAACCACGGCGGCATGCACTGTTACTCCTGGAGTCCACGCTGCGGACTCTTCTCGCGAGCTTGTGCTCCATGCTGTGATGCCTCCGAGCACCTGTATCCGCTTCCCTGCATTATTTGCCTTCGAGATACCACCGAGGGGGCCTCTCGAGCTCTGGCTGCAGCGTGCTGACTGCGGCACCCCTGCGACCGAGGCAGAGGTTGAAGTTGTCGCTCTAGGCAAGGTCTTCATGACCCGAGGCCGGGGCGAGGTCGCCCGGGTCTGCCGAATAGAGGATGCCCTCGTGATTCACTTCGAGTATTATGGCGCTTCCTTGATGCTCTTCAAGGTCTTCGATGCGGAAGGCCGCCGGCTGGAGTGCTTCCCCAGAGGAGGCAGTCGAGATGCTGACATGGCAAGGGCTGGGCCTGCCACCCTCTTCCGCGACTGCTCCTCTGGAAGCAGCAACGATGCTTGGGAGTCCAGCGACTCTCTCGAGCTCCTCGCGACTCCAGAGACGAGCGACGATAGCTACGTGCCCCCGAGCTCACGCCGCTCCTAGGGAAAAGCGGCTGCGTCAGGGCGCCAATGCAGGTGATCTCGATGGGGTTGGTGCCGGCCTCCCGTGGCCCACTGTTGATGATGGCCTCAGCCATGGAGGCGTGCGTAGTTAGAGTTCCTTAGGATTTGTTCCCTGTGAGGAATCAGAAAAATACCCCATGGGGGCATGTAAAGGGCCCGTAATGTCTTTTTTTGATATCATCCCTACTATGAAAAAGGCGCGAATGCCTATCCTATCCCGACTTGGTTCCCCCTTTCTAATCTCGCGACTACTCGGTGCTCTATGCTGACAGGTCCCGGTCCCCAGGCAGGCTACAAACGTCGCTGGTATGCCAGGTCGCGATGCCGTGGTCAAGGCCAGGAGGTGAGCGGCCAGAGGTTCAGTAAGAGCCCCTGAGGCGCGATGCTCAGGAGGTCCCCTTTAGCGCGCAAGTAGCCGCCAAGAGGTGAGAAAGGCAGGCAACATTGCCATCACACAGCCGTATTTAGGTGGGGGTTATTGTTGGAAATATGCCCTAGAGGCAATAATAAATTAGTTATTATTATTATATTTCCTTGTTCATGATAATCATTTATTATCCATGCTATAATTGTATTGATAGGAAACTCAGATACATGTGTGGGTACATAGACAACACCAAGTCCCTATTAAGCCTCTAGATGACTAGCTCGTTGATCAATAGATGGTTACAATTTCTTGACCATGCACATTGGATGTCGTTGATAACGGGATCACATCATTAGGAGAATGATGTGATGGACAAGACCCAATCCTAAGCCTAGCACAAAGATCGTGTAGTTCGTATGCTAAAGCTTTTCTAATGTCAAGTATCATTTCCTTAGACCATGAGATTGTGCAACGCCCGGATACCTTAGGAATGCTTTGTGTGTAACAGACATCACAACGTAACTGGGTGGCTATAAAGGTGCACTATAGGTATCTCCGAAAGTGTCTGTTGGGTTGGCACGAATCGAGACTGGGATTGTCACTTTGGTTGATGGAAAGGTTGTTGGGGAACATAGCAGAAATTCAAAATTTTCCTACGTGTCACCAAGATCTATCTATGGAGAAACCAGCTACGAGTACAACGAGAGTGCATCTACATACCCTTGTAGAATGCTAAGAGGAAGCGTTCAAGTGAACGGGGTTGATGGAGTGGTACTCGTCGTGATTCAAATCACCGATGATCAAGTGCCGAACGCACGGCACCTCCGCGTTCAACACACGTACAGCCCGGTGACGTCTCCCACGCCTTGATCCAGCAAGGAGAGAGGGAGAGGTTGAGGAAGACTCCATCCAGCAGCAGCACAACAGCGTGGTGGTGGTGGAGGAGCGTGGCAATCCAGCAGGGCTTCGCCAAGCACCATGGGAGAGGAGGAGGAGGAAGAGGGGCAGGGCTGCACCAACGAGAGAGAGAACTCATGTGTATGGCAGCCCCAAACCTCAACTATATATAGGGGGAAGGGGGGGCTGCGCCCCCTTTAGGGTTTCCCACCCCCAAGGGGAGCGGCCAGCCCTAGATGGCAAAGGGGGTGGCGGCCAAGAGGGGAGAGGAGAGGGAGGCGCACCAATATGGGCCTTAAGGCCCATCTGGACTAGGGTTTGCCCCCTCCCACTCTCCCTTGCGCCTTGCACCCTTGTGGGGGGCGCACCAGCCCTCCTAGGGGCTGGTCCCCTCCCACACTTGGCCCACGCAACCTGCTGGGGCAGGTGGCCCCACTTGGTGGACCCCCGGGACCCTCCCGGTGGTCCCGGTACAATACCGATATCGCCCGAAACTTTTCCGGTGACCAAAACAGGACTTCCCATATATAAATCTTTACCTCCGGACCATTCCGGAACTCCTCGTGACGTCCGGGATCTCATCCGGGACTCCGAACAACATTCGGTAACCACATACAAGCTTCCTTTATAACCCTAGCGTCATCGAACCTTAAGTGTGTAGACCCTACGGGTTCGGGAGACATGTAGACATGACCGAGACGTTCTCCGGTCAATAACCAACAGCGGGATCTGGATACCCATGTTGGCTCCCACATGTTCCACGATGATCTCATCGGATGAACCACGATGTCAAGGACTCAATCGATCCGTATACAATTCCCTTTGTCTAGCGGTATTTTACTTGCCCGAGATTCGATCGTCGGTATACCGATACCTTGTTCAATCTCGTTACCGGCAAGTCTCTTTACTCGTTCCGTAACACATCATCCCGTGATCAACCCCTTGGTCACATTGTGCACATTATGATGATGTCCTACCGAGTGGGCCCAGAGATACCTCTCCGTTTACACGGAGTGACAAATCCCAGTCTCGATCCGCATAAAACAATAGATACTTTCGGAGATACCTGTAGTGCACCTTTATAGTCACCCAGTTACGTTGTGACGTTTGATACACCCAAAGCACTCCTACGGTATCCAGGAGTTACACGCTCTCATGGTCGAAGGAAGAGATACTTGACATTGGCAAAGCTCTAGCAAATGAACTACACGATCTTTTGTGCTAGTCTTAGGATTGGGTCTTGTCCATCACATCATTCTCCTAATGATGTGATCCCGTTATCAACGACATCCAATGTCCATAGCCAGGAAACCATGACTATCTGTTGATCACAACGAGCTAGTCAACTAGAGGCTCACTAGGGACATATTGTGGTCTATGTATTCACACATGTATTACGATTTCCGGATAATACAGTTATAGCATGAATAAAAGACTATTATCATGAACAAAGAAATATAATAATAACACTTTTATTATTGCCTCTAGGGCATATTTCCAACAGTCTCCCACTTGCACTAGAGTCAATAATCTAGTTCACATCACCATGTGATTAACACTGACAGGTCACATCACCATGTGACCAACATCCAAAGAGTTTACTAGTGTCACTAAACTAGTTCACATCATCATGTGATCAAGACTCAATGAGATCTGGGGTTTGGTCATGTTCTGCTTGTGAGAGAGGTTTTAGTCAACGGGTCTGAACCTTTCAGATCCGTGTGTGCTTTACAAATCTCTATGTCATCTCCTAGATGTAGCTCCCACGTTCTATTTGGAGCTATTCCAAATAACTGTTCTACTTGGAGCTATTCTAAATTGTTGCTCCATTATACGTATCCGGTATCTCTACTCAGAGCTATCCGGATAGGTGTTAAGCTTGCATCGACGTAACCCTTTACGACGAACTCTTTTACCACCTCCATAATCGAGAAAATTTCTTAGTCCACTAGTTACTAAGGATAACTTTGACCGCTGTCCTGTGATCTATTCATGGATCACTCTTGTACCCCTTGACTGACTCATGGCAAGGCACACTTCAGGTGCGGTACACAGCATAGCATACTGAAGAGCCTACGTCTTAAGCATAGGGGACGACCTTCGTCCTTTCTCTCTATTCGGCCGTGGTCGAGCTTTAAGTCTTAACTTCGTACCTTACAACTCAGGCAAGAACTCCTTCTTTGACTGGTCCATCTTGAACACCTTCAAGATCATGTCAAGGTATGTGCTCATTTGAAAGTACCATTAAGCGTTTTGATCTATCCTTATAGATCTTGATGCTCAATGCTCAAGCAGCTTAATTCAGGCTTTCCATTGAAAAACACTTTCAAAATAACCCTATATGCTTTCCAGAAATTCTACGTCATTTCTGATCAACAATATGTCAACAACATATACTCATCAGAAATTCTATAGTGCTCCCACTCACTTCTTTGGAAATACAAGTTTCTCATAAACTTTGTACAAACCCAAAATCTTTGATCGTCATCAAAGCATACATTCCAACTCCGAGATGCTCACTCCAGTCCTTAGAAGGATTGCTGGAGCTTTGCATACTTATTAGCATCTTTCGGGATTGACAAAACCTTCCGGTTGTATCACATACAACCTTTCCTCAAGAAAATCGTCGAGGAAACAATGTTTTGACATCCTATCTGCAAGATTTCATAAATAATGCAGTAATCGCTAATATAATTCCAACAGACTCTTAGCATCGCTACGAGTGAGAAAATCTCATCGTAGTCAACTCCTTGAACTTGTCGGAAAACATCTTAACGACAAGTCGAGCTTTCTTAATGGTGACATTTACCATCATTGTCCGTCTTCCTTTTGAAATCCATCTGTACTCATTAGCCTTACGACCATTGAGCCGTTCTGCCAAAGTCTACACTTTGTTTTCATACATGGATCCTCTCTCGGATTTTATGGCCTCAAGCCATTTATCGGAATCCGGGCCCACCATCGCTTCTCCATAGCTCGTAGGTTCATTGTTGTCTATCAACATGACCTTCAAGACAGGATTACGTACCACTCTGAAGTAGTACGCATCCTTGTCATCCTACGAGGTTTGGGAGTGACTTGATCCGAAGTTTCATGATCAATATCATAAGCTTCCACTTCAATTGGTGTAGGTGCCACAGGAACAACTCCCTGTGCCCTGTCACACACTAGTTGAAGAGACGGTTCAATAACCTCATCAAGTCTCCACCATCCTCCCACTCAATTCTTTCGAGAGAAACTTTTCCTCGAGAAAGGACCCGATTCTAGAAACAATCCATATTGCTTTCGGATCTGAATTAGGAGGTATACCCAACTGTTTTGGGTTTCCTATGAAGATGCATTTTATCCGCTTTGGGTTCGAGCTTATCAACCTGAAACTTTTTATATAAGCGTCGCAGCCCCAAACTTTTAAGAAACGACAACTTAGGTTTCTCTAAACCATAATTCATACGGTGTCATCTCATCGGAATTACGTGGTGCCCTATTTGGTGAATGTGGTTGTCTCTAATGCCTAACCCATGAACGATAGTGGGAATTCGATAAGAGACATCATGGTACGCACCATATCCAATAGGGTGCAACTATGATGTTCGGACACACCATCACATTATGGTGTTCCAGGCGGTATTAATTGCGAAACAATTTCCACAATGTCTTAATTGTGTGCCAAAACTCGTAACTCAGATATTCATCTCTATGATCATATCATAGACATTTTATCCTCTTGTCACAATGATCTGCTACTTCACTCTGAAATTACTTGAACCATTCAATAATTCAGACTTGTGTTTCATCAAGTAAATATACTCAACATTTACTCGAATCATCTGTGAAGTAAGAACATAATGATATTCACTGCATGCCTCAGCACTCATTCGACTGCACACATCAAAATGTGTTACTTCCAACAAGTTGCTATCTTGTTCCATCTTTACTGAAAATGAGGCTTTTCAGTCATCTTGCCCATGTGGTATGATTTGCATATCTCAAGTGATTCAAAATCAAGTGAGTCCAAATGATCCATTTGCATGGAGTTTCTTCATGCATATACACCAATAGACATGGTTCGCATGTCTCAAACTTTTCAAAAACGAGTGAGTCTAAAGATCCATCAACATGGAGCTTCTTCATGCATTTTATACCGATATGACTTACGTGGCAGTGCCACAAATAGGTGGTACTATCATTACTATCTTTTGGCATGAACATGTGTATCACTACGATCGAGATTTCAATGAACCATTCATTTTAGGTGCAAGACCATTGAAGGTATTATTCAAATAAATAGAGTAACCATTATTCTCTTTAAATGAATAACCGTATTGCGATAGACATAATCCAATCATGTCTATGCTCAACGCAAACACCAAATCTCGATGGTAGAGGGAGCGTGCGATGCTTGATCATATCAACATTGGAAACACTTCCAACACATATCGTCAGCTCACCTTTAGCTAGTCTCCGTTTATGCCGTAGCTTTTATTTCGAGTTACTAACACTTAGCAACCGAACCGGTATCTTATACCCTGGTGCTACTAGGAGTACTAGTAAAGTACACATTAACATAATGTATATCCAATATACTTCTATCGACCTTGCCAGCCTTCTCATCTACCAAGTATGTAGGGTAATTCTGCTCTAGTGACTGTTCCCCTTATTACAGAAGCACTTAGTCTCGGGTTTGGGTTCAACCTTGGGTTTCTTCACTGGAGCAGCAGCTGATTTGCCGTTTCATGAAGTATCCCTTCTTGCCCTTGCCCTTCTTGAAACTAGTGGTTTCACCAACCATCAACAATTGATGCTCCTTCTTGATTTCTACTTTCGCGGTGTCAAACATCGTGAATACCTCAAGGATCATCTTATTTATCCCTGATATGTTATAGTTCATCACGAAGCTCTAGCAGCTCGGTGGCAATGACTTTGGAGAAACATCACTATCTCATTTGGAAGATCAACTCCCACTCAATTCAAGTGATTGTTGCACTCAGACAATCTGAGCACAAGCTCAACGATTGAGATTTTCTCCCTTAGTTTGCAGGCTAAGAGAATCGTCGGAGGTCTTATACCTCTTGACGTGAGCACGAGCCTGAAATCCCAATTTCAGCCCTCGAAACATCTCATATGTTCCGCGATGTTTCGAAAACGTCTTTGGTGCCTCTACTTAAACCATTTAACTGAACTATCACGTAGTTATCAAAACGTGTATGTTCGATGTTCGAAACATCCACAAACGACGTTTGGGGTTCAGCACACTGAGCAGTGCATTAAGGACATAAGCTTTCTACTGTTCGCATAATCGCTACTATCAACTTTCAACTATATTTTCTCTAGGAACATTTCTAAAACAGTAGAACTAAAGCGCGAGCTACGACATAATTTGCAAAAGGTCTTTTGACTATGTTCAGGATAATTAAGTTCATCTTATGAACTCCCACTCAGATAGACATCCCTCTGGTCATCTAAGTGATTACATGATCCGAGTCAACTAGGCCGTGTCCGATCATCACGTGAGACGGACTAGTCATCATCGGTGAACATCTTCATGTTGATCGTATCTACTATACGACTCATGCTCGACCTTTCGGTCTCCGTGTTCCGAGGCCATGTCTGCACATGCTAGGCTCGTCAAGTTAACCCTAAGTGTTTTCGCTGTGTAAAACTGTCTTACACCCGTTGTATGTGAACGTAAGAATCCATCACACCCGATCATCACGTGGTGCTTAGAAGCGACGAACTGTAGCAACGGTGCACAGTTAGGGGAGAACACTTCTTGAAATTGTTGTAAGGGATCATCTTATTTACTACCGTCGTCCTAAGCAAACAAGATGCATAAACATGATAAACATCACATGCAATCAAATAGTGACATGATATGGCCAATATCATTTTGCTCCTTTTGATCTTCATCTTCGGGGCTCCATGATCATCATCGTCACCGGCACGATCTCCATCATCATGATCTCCATCATCGTGTCTTCATGAAGTTGTCACGCCAACGACTACTTCTACTTCTATGACTAACGCGTTTAGCAATAAAGTAAAGTAGTTTACATGGCGTTCTTCAATGACACGCAGGTCATACAAAAAATAAAGACAACTCCTATGGCTCCTGCCGGTTGTCATACTCATCGACATGCAAGTCGTGAATCCTATTACAAGAACATGATCAATCTCATACATCACATATCATTCATCACATTCTTCTTGGCCATATCACATCACATAGCATACCCTGCAAAAACAAGTTAGACGTCCTCTAATTGTTGTTGCATGTTTTACGTGGCTGCTATGGGTTTCTAGCAAGAACGTTTCTTACCTACGCAAGACCACAACGTGATATGCCAATTGCTATTTACCCTTCATAAGGACCCTTTTCATCGAATCCGTTCCGACTAAAGTGGGAGAGACTGGCACCCGCTAGCCACCTTATGCACCAAGTGCATGTCAATCGGTGGAACCTGTCTCACGTAAGAGTACGTGTAAGGTCGGTCCGGGCCGCTTCATCCCACAATACCGTCGAAACAAGATTGGACTAGTAACGGTAAGCATATTGAACAACATCAACGCCCACAACTATTTTGTGTTCTACTCGTGCAAAGAATCTACGCAATAGACCTAGCTCATGATGCCACTGTTGGGGAACGTAGCAGAAATTCAAAATTTTCCTACGTGTCACCAAGATCTATCTATGGAGAAACCAGCTACGAGTAGAAGGAGAGTGCATCTACATACCCTTGTAGATCGCTAAGCGGAAGCGTTCAAGTGAACGGGGTTGATGGAGTCGTACTCGTCGTGATTCAAATCACCGATGATCAAGTGCCGAACGCACGGCACCTCCGCGTTCAACACACGTACAGCCCGGTGACGTCTCCCACGCCTTGATCCAGCAAGGAGAGAGGGAGAGGTTGAGGAAGACTCCATCCAGCAGCAGCACAACGGCGTGGTGGTGGTGGAGGAGCGTGGCAATCCAGCAGGGCTTCGCCAAGCACCATGGGAGAGGAGGAGGAGGAAGAGGGGCAGGGCTGCACCAACGAGAGAGAGAACTCATGTGTATGGCAGCCCCAAACCTCAACTATATATAGGGGGAAGGGGGGGCTGCGCCCCCTTTAGGGTTTCCCACCCCCAAGGGGTGCGGCCAGCCCTAGATGGCAAAGGGGGTGGCGGCCAAGAGGGGAGAGGAGAGGGAGGCGCACCAATATGGGCCTTAAGGCCCATCTGGACTAGGGTTTGCCCCCTCCCACTCTCCCTTGCGCCTTGCACCCTTGTGGGGGGCGCACCAGCCCTCCTAGGGGCTGGTCCCCTCCCACACTTGGCCCACGCAACCTGCTGGGGCAGGTGGCCCCACTTGGTGGACCCCCGGGACCCTCCCGGTGGTCCCGGTACAATACCGATATCGCCCGAAACTTTTCCGGTGACCAAAACAGGACTTCCCATATATAAATCTTTACCTCCGGACCATTCCGGAACTCCTCGTGACGTCCGGGATCTCATCCGGGACTCCGAACAACATTCGGTAACCACATACAAGCTTCCTTTATAACCCTAGCGTCATCGAACCTTAAGTGTGTAGACCCTACGGGTTCGGGAGACATGTAGACATGACCGAGACGTTCTCCGGTCAATAACCAACAGCGGGATCTGGATACCCATGTTGGCTCCCACATGTTCCACGATGATCTCATCGGATGAACCACGATGTCAAGGACTCAATCGATCCCGTATACAATTCCCTTTGTCTAGCGGTATTTTACTTGCCCGAGATTCGATCGTCGGTATACCGATACCTTGTTCAATCTCGTTACCGGCAAGTCTCTTTACTCGTTCCGTAACACATCATCCCGTGATCAACCCCTTGGTCACATTGTGCACATTATGATGATGTCCTACCGAGTGGGCCCAGAGATACCTCTCCGTTTACACGGAGTGACAAATCCCAGTCTCGATCCGCATAAAACAATAGATACTTTCGGAGATACCTGTAGTGCACCTTTATAGTCACCCAGTTACGTTGTGACGTTTGATACACCCAAAGCACTCCTACGGTATCCAGGAGTTACACGCTCTCATGGTCGAAGGAAGAGATACTTGACATTGGCAAAGCTCTAGCAAATGAACTACACGATCTTTTGTGCTAGTCTTAGGATTGGGTCTTGTCCATCACATCATTCTCCTAATGACGTGATCCCGTTATCAACGACATCCAATGTCCATAGCCAGGAAACCATGACTATCTGTTGATCACAACGAGCTAGTCAACTAGATGCTCACTAGGGACATATTGTGGTCTATGTATTCACACATGTATTACGATTTCCGGATAATACATTTATAGCATGAATAAAAGACTATTATCATGAACAAAGAAATATAATAATAACACTTTTATTATTGCCTCTAGGGCATATTTCCAACAAAGGTATCTCTGGGCCCACTCGGTAGGACATCATCATAATGTGCACAATGTGACCAAGGGGTTGATCACGGGATGATGTGTTACAGAACGAGTAAAGAGACTTGCCGGTAACGAGATTGAACAAGGTATCGGCATACCGACGATCGAATCTCGGCCAAGTACAATACCGCTAGACAAAGGGAATTGTATACGGGATTGCTTGAATCCTTGACATCATGGTTCATCCGATGAGATCATCGTGGAACACGTAGGAGCCAAGATGGGTATCCAGATCCCGCTGTTGGTTATTGGCCAGAGAGCTGTCTCGGTCATGTCTGCATGATTCCCGAACCCGTAGGGTCTACACACTTAAGGTTCGGCGACGCTAGAGTTGTTATGGGAATTGGTGTGCAGTTACCGAATGTTATTCGGAGTCCCGGATGAGATCCCGGACATCAAGAGGAGTTCCAGAATGGTTCGGAGGTAAAGATTTATATATGGGAAGTTCTATTTTGGCCACCGGAAAATGTTTGGGATTTTTCGGTATTGTGCCGGGAAGGTTCTAGAAGGTTCCGGAGTGGGGCCCACCAGCATGGGGGGACCCACATGAATGTGGGTAGTGGGGGAAAGGCCCCACACCCTTGTTCAAGGCACAACAAGATCCCCCTTAGAAGGAATAAGATCATATCCCAAAGGGATAAGATCAAGATCCCTAAAAAGGGGGATAACAATCGGTGGGGGAGGAAATGATGAGATTTCTTTCCTCCCACCTTTGCCAACGCCCCAATGGACTTGGAGGGAAAGAAACCAGCCCCCTCCACCCCTATATATAGTGGGGAGGTGCATGGGAGCTTCACCCTTGCCCCTGGCACAGCCCTCTCCCTCCCCAACACCTCCTCCTCCTCCGTAGTGCTTGGCGAAGCCCTGCCGGAGAACTGCAAGCTCCACCACCACGTCGTCATGCTGCCGGAGGTCTCCCTCAACTTCTCCTCTCCCCTTGCTGGATCAAGAAGGAGGAGACGTCCCCGGGCTGTACGTGTGTTGAACGCGGAGGTGTCATTCGTTCGGCACTAGGATCTCCGGTGATTTTGATCACGATGAGTATGACTCCTTCAACCCCGTTCTCTTGAACGCTTCCGCTTAGCGATCTACAAGGGTATGTAGATGCACTCCCCTCTCTCTCGTTGCTAGTTTCTCCATAGATAGATCTTGGTGACTCATAGGAAAAATTTGAATTTCTGCTACGTTCCCCAACAGTGGCATCATGAGCTAGGTCTAAGAGGCACCGAAGACATTTTTGAAATGTCGCAGGACATATGAGATGTTTCGAGGGCTGAAATTGGGATTTCAGGCTCGTGCCCACGTCAAGAGGTATAAGACCTCCGACGTTTTTCTTAGCCTGCATAATAAGGGAGAAAAGCTCAATCTTAAGCTTGTGCTCAGATTGTCTAAGTACAACAATCACTTGAATCGAGTGGGAGTTGATCTTCCAAATGAGATAGTGATGTTTCTCCAAAGACATTGCCACCAAGCTACTAGAGATTCGTGATGAACTATAACATAACAGGGATAGATATAATGATCCTTGATCTATTGGCAATGTTCGACACCGCGAATGTAGAAATCAAGAAGGAGCATCAACTGTTGATGGTTAGTGAAACCACTAGTTTTAAGAAGGGCAAGGGCAAGAAGGGGTATTTCATGCAACGGCAAATCAGTTGTTGCTCCAGTGAAAAAACCCAAGGTTGAACCCAAACCCGAGACTAAGTGCTTCTGTAATAAGGGGAACAACCACTGGAGCAGAATTCCCCTAGATACTTGGTAGATGAGAAGGCTGGCGAGGTCGATAGAATTATATTGGATATACATTATGTTAATGTGTACTTTACTAGTACTCCTAGTACCACCAGGGTATTAGATACCGGTTCGGTTGCTAAGTGTTAGAAACTCGAAATAAAAGAGCTACGGAATACACGGAGACTAGCTAAAGGTGAGATGACGATGTGTGTTGGAAGTGTTTCCAAGGTTGATGTGATCAAGCTTCGCCCGCTCCGTCTACCGTCGAGATTGGTGTTAAACCTAAATAATTGTTATTTGGTGTTTGCGTTGAGCATAGACATGATTGGATTATGTCTATCGCAATACGGTTATTCATGTAAGGAGAATAATGGTTACTCTATTTATTTGAATAATACCTTGAATGGTCTTGCACCTAAAAGAATGGTTCATTGAATCTCGATCGTAGTGATACACATTTTCATGCCAAAAGATATAAGATAGTAATGATAGTACCACTTACTTGTGGCACTGCCATGTAAGTCATATTGGTATAAAATGCATGAAGAAGCTCCATGTTGTTGGATCTTTGGACTCACTCGTTTTTGAAAAGTTTGAGACATGCGAGCCATGTCTGTTGGTGTATACGCATGAAGAAACTCCATGCAGATGGATCGTTTGGACTCACTTGATTTTGAATCGCTTAAGAAATGCAAATCATACCACATGGGCAAGATGACCGAAAAGCCTCATTTTCAGTAAAATGGAGCAAGATAGCAACTTGTTGGAAGTAACACATTTTGATGTGTGCAGTTCAATGAGTGCTGAGGCATGCAGTGAATATCGTTATGTTCTTACTTCACGGATGATTTAAGTAGATACTGAGTATATTTACTTGGTGAAACACAAGTCTGAATTATTGAATGGTTCAAGTAATTTCATAGTGAAGTTGAAGATCATCGTGTCAAGAGGATAAAATGTCTATGATATGATCATAGAGATGACTATCTGAGTTACGAGCTTTGGCATGCAATTAAGACATTGTGGAAATTGTTTCACAATTAATACCGCCTGGAACACCATATTTGCACCCTACTGGATATAGTGCGTACCATGATGTATCTTATCGAATTACCACTATCGTTCATGGGTTAGGCATTAGAGATAACTGCACTCACTTTAATAGGGCACCACGTAATTCTGTTGAGACGACACCGTTTGAACTATGGTTTGGAGAAACCTAAGTTGTCGTTTCTTAAAAGTTTGGGGATGCGACGCTTATGTGAAAAAGTTTCAGGTTGATGAGCTCGAACCCAAAGCGGATAAAAAAAGAATCTTCATAGGACACCCAAAATAGTTGGGTATACTTCCTATCTCAGATCCGGAAGCAAAAGTAATTGTTTCTAGAAATGGGTCCTTTCTTGAGGAAAAGTTTCTCTCGAAAGAATTGAGTGGGAGGATGGTGGAGACTTGATGAGTTTATTGAACCATCACTTCAACCAGTGAGTAGCAGGGCACAGGAAGTTGTTCATGTGGAACCTACACCAATTGAAGTGGAAGCTGATGATAGTGATCATGATGCTTCGGATCAAGTCACTACCGGACCTTGTAGATCGACAAGGACGCGTACTACTTCAGAGTGGTACGCAATCCAGTCTTAGAGGTCATGTTGCTAGACAACAATGAATCTACGAGCTATGGACAAGCGATGGTGGGCCTGGATTCCGACGAATGGCTCGAGGCCATAAAATCCGAGAGAGGATCCATGACTTTGGAAGAAATACTTGATGGTCGTAAGGCCGTTGGGTACAGATGGATTTTAAAAGGAAGACATACAATGATGGTAAGTATCGCCATTAAGAAAGCTCGACTTGTCGTTAAGATGTTTTCCAACAAGTTCAAGGAGTTGACTACGATGAGAGTTTCTCACTCGTAGCAATGCTAAGAGTCTGTTGGAATTATATTAGCAATTACTGCATGATTTATGAATTCTTGCAGATAGGATGTCAAAACATTGTTTCCTTGACGATATCCTTGAGGAAAGGTTGTATGTGATACAACCAGAAGGTTTTGTCAATCCTGAAGAACGCTAACAAGTATGCAAAGCTCCAGCAATCCTTCTAAGGACTGGAGTAAGCATCTCGGAGTTGGAATGTACACTTTGATGAGATGATCAAAGATTTTGGGTTTATACAAAGTTTATGAGAAACTTGTATTTCCAAAGAAGTGAGTTGGAGCACTATAGAATTTCTGATGAGTATATGTTATTGACATATTGTTGATCAGAAATGATGTAAAATTTTTGGAAAGCATATAGGGTTATTTGAAAAGTGTTTTTCAATAGAAAACCTGGAATAAGCTGCTTGAACATTGAGCATCAAGATCTATGAGGATAGATCAAAAACGCTAAATGGTACTTTCAAATGAGCACATACCTTGACATGATCTTGAAGGTGTTCAAGATGGATCAGTCAAAGAAGGAGTTCTTGCCTGAGTTGTAAGGTATGAAGTTAAGAGTTAAAGCTCGACCACGGTAGAAGAGAGAGAAAGGACGAAGGTCATCCCCTATGCTTCAGACGTAGGCTCTATAGTATGCTATGCTGTGTACCGCACCGGAAGTGTGCCTTCCCATGAGTCAGTCAAGGGGTACAAGAATGATCTAGGAATGGATCATTGGACAGCAGTCAAAATTGTCCTTGGAGTAAATAAAGGACATGTTTCTCGATTATGGAGGTGATAAAGAGTTCGGCGTAAAGGGTTACGTCGATGCAAGCTTTAACAACTATCCAAATGACTCTGAGTAGCAAACCGGATACATATAGTGGAGCAAACATTTGGAATAGCTCCAAGTGGAGCGTGGAAGCAGCATTTACAATATGACATAGAGAATTGCAAAATACATACGGATCTGAATGTTGCAGACCCGTTGACTAAAACCTCTCTCACAAGCAAAACATGATCAAACCCCAGAACTCATTGAGTCTTAATCACATGGTGATGTGAACTAGTTTAGTAACACTAGTAAACTCTTTGGATGTTGGTCACATGGCGATGTGACCTATCAATATTAATCACATGGCGATGTGAACTAGATTATTGACTCTAGTGCAAGTGGGAGACTGTTGGAAATATGCCCTAGAGGCAATAATAAATTAGTTATTATTATTATATTTCCTTGTTCATGATAATCGTTTATTATCCATGCTATAATTGTATTGATAGGAAACTCAGATACATGTGTGGGTACATAGACAACACCAAGTCCCTAGTAAGCCTCTAGATGACTAGCTCGTTGATCAATAGATGGTTACGATTTCCTGACCATGGACATTGGATGTCGTTGATAACGGGATCACATCATTAGGAGAATGATGTGATGGACAAGACCCAATCCTAAGCCTAGCACAAAGATCGTGTAGTTCGTATGCTAAAGCTTTTCTAATGTCAAGTATCATTTCCATAGACCATGAGATTGTGCAACTCCCGGATACTGTAGGAATGCTTTGGGTGTACCAGACGTCACAACGTAACTGGGTGGCTATAAAGGTGCACTACAGGTATCTCCGAAAGTGTCTGTTGGGTTGGCACGAATCGAGACTGGGATTTGTCACTCCGGTTGATGGAAAGGTATCTCTGGGCCCACTCGATAGGACATCATCATAATGTGCACAATGTGACCAAGGGGTTGATCCGGGATGATGTGTTATGGAACGAGTAAAGAGACTTGCTGGTAACGAGATTGAACAAGGTATCGGCATACCGACGATCGAATCTCGGGCAAGTACAATACCGCTAGTCAAAGGGAATTGTATACGGGATTGCTTGAATCCTTGACATCGTGGTTCATCCGATGAGATCATCGTGGAACATGTAGGATCCAACATGGGTATCCAGATCCCGCTGTTGGTTATTGGCCAGAGAGTTGTCTCGGTCATGTCTGCATGATTCCCGAACCCGTAGGGTCTACACACTTAAGGTTCGGTGACGCTAGAGTTGTTATGGGAATTGGTGTGTAGTTACCGAATGTTGTTCGGAGTACCAGATGAGATCCCGGACGTCACGAGGAGTTCCGGAATGGTACGGAGGTAAAGATTTATATATGGGAAGTCCTATTTTGGCCACCGGAAAATGTTCGGGATTTTTTGGTATTGTACTGGGAAGGTTCTAGAAGGTTCCAGAGTGGGGCCCACCAGCATGGGGGGACCCACATGAACGTGGGTAGTGGGGGCAAGGCCCCACACCCTTGGTCAAGGCACAACAAGATCCCCCTTAGAAGGAATAAGATCATATCCCGAAGAGATAAGATCAAGATCCCTAAAAAGGGGGGATAACAATCGGTGGGGAAGGAAATGATGGGATTTCTTTCCTCCAACCTTTGCCGACGCCCCAATGGACTTGGAGGGAAAGAAACCAGCCCCCTCCACCCCTATATATAGTGGGGAGGCGCATGGGAGCTTCACCCTTGCCCCTGGCACAGCCCTCTCCCTCCCCAACACCTCCTCCTCCTCCATAGTGTTTGGCGAAGCCCTGCCGGAGAACTGCAAGCTCCACCACCACGCCGTCGTGCTGCCGGAGCTCTCCCTCAACTTCTCCTCTCCCCTTGCTGCATCAAGAAGGAGGAGACGTCCCCGGGCTGTACGTGTGTTGAACGCGGAGGTGCCGTCCGTTCGGCACTAGGATCTCCAGTGATTTGGATCACGATGAGTACGACTCCTTCAACCCCGTTCTCTTGAACGCTTCCGCTTAGCGATCTACAAGGGTATGTGGATGCACTCCCCTCTCTATCGTTGCTAGTTTCTCCATAGATAGATCTTGGTGACTCGTAGGAAAATTTTGAATTTCTGCTACGTTCCCCAATAGTTATGTGTTGCATCGATTGGCTGTTGCAGGCGTGAAACTTATCTCGAGGGTGCGGGGTCGTTCCATCACGCTGCGTCGGGCTTGGTCGTCGGCACCCAGGTTAGGTACTCGTGAGCTGCTCCTCTCCTCCCCTTGCTTTCCTCGGCACCCTACGCCCTCAGGTCCCGGCCCTCGAGCAAGCTCAGCCGCCGCTGGTATGCCAGGTCACGATGCCGTGGTCAAGGCCAGGGGGTGAGGGCTGGAGAGCCAGTAAGAGCTCCTGAGTCGCGATGCTCAGGAGCCCCCCTTTTAGCGTGCAAGTGGATCGCTCGGGAAGGAGAGAGAGAGCCCATGATGCCGCCCGTGGTTGGCCTTGGAGGGGTTCCTGCAAACCAACATGAGAGGGGCATGGATCGCCACTATGATTGCCGGCTGGCCATTGGTTGCTCCGAGAGTGGTGAGGGCACCGAGGCCCTGGTGAGTGATGCTTGTAGGGCTGTCGCGGGCCAGAGCTTGACCACTCAGATTTTTCAGTGTTGCAGGGACGGACCCATGCACAGACGCCGTGCCAGCGTGAGCAGCTCCAGTCGTAGGCGTCAATCGAATGGGTGATAATCAAGGTAGATTAAGCATGCAAGGCAAATCAATTTAGACAATGCAGGAAAGGGTACAAGCCACTAGGTCTGGCCCAAGCGACTTAGGGGGTGAAACAGCCCAAGGGGCGCCCTCTAGCAAAGTAAGCCTAAGACATAAGCAAAATGGGATACATGCCGCAGGGACAGATCCACACGGCCTGGGAATGATGCAGCCCTGAGGGCGCTCCCAGCTAAAATGAACTTGGAAGATGTCACCTGGTTCCGTTGCAGATGGAGGGGTGTCGAAGTAGCTGAAGATACGCAGCGAAGAGCTCGGCCCTCACGAGCCACTAGAGTCCTGAGCCTCGGGAGGTTTCAGGGGCCCTGGTGGGTCTCTGAGAGCCAACTCTTTCTCTGTAAGAACCTCGTGATACCTGGCCTCCTGAGCCGCCAGAATGCTCCGCAGGTGTCGCTGGTGGACCGCAGCCATGTTCGGCAGGCCGAAGGGCATGCGAATGTAGCTGTGGGGGGGGACCCTCGCATCGTCCCACGCGCGAAGGCCAAAGGCGCTCCTGAGATGCGGCTTGATTGAGCCCTGGTACGTCGATGCAGACGCACAACCCGCCATCCTCGCCTGGATGGGGAGCCACACCAGGCAAGCAACGATCGCCGCGTATGACTCTTGATTCTTGAAGCTCCTGAGTGATCTCGGTGATGAACTCCTGAGGGTTAGGTCTCCCTTGTCTCCTGCCTTCTTGAGGGAAACATGCTGTGAAGCACACCTCCAAGTTGTGCCCGAGCGCCTCCCTCATAATCCTAGCAAAGTCTGAGGCCCTCCAGAAGGGAGCCCCCCGAGCCCTGCCTGAGGAGGGCACTGGGCACGGCTTCCTATGCGACAGAGGGAGGTGCCCCTTGCGCGGGCACATATCTTGGTGCCACACCTACGGAGACGCCAATCTCCAGGGGTCTTGAGATGGGCGATGTTTTCTTCTTCTTGGGAGCTACCTGGGGGGGGGGGTTCTCGCTCTTGTAGTCTGGGTCTTCAATTGAGGCAGCTTGAAAGGCACGCTCGAGCGAGCACACCGCATCCTTCTCTTCACACGGTACTGTGATACCCCGCCGCTTCCTGGCATCTTGCGAACATTGTAGCCGTGGTGGGTTACCGCCATAAATTGGCCAGGGCTGGATACCCAAGGATGGCATTGTATGGTAGTCAAATATGAGCAACATCGAAGTCGATGAGCTTGGTTCGGTAGTTGGTGCGCTGTCCGAAGGTGACAGGGAGGCGAACCTGCCCTATTGGAGTGGTGGAGCCGTGAGTGCCTCCGGAGAAAGGCTTGGTAGGCTGGAGCTGATCATAGGGCACTTGGAGGTTGTCGAACATCTCGATGGACATGACATTGAGGCCTGCACCGCCGTCGATGAGAGTCCGGGTGACTTAGACATTACTGATGACTGGGGAATAGAGCATTGGGAGACGCCGGCTGTGGCCGCACACTTGAGTTGATCTGCTGAGCTGAAGGTGGTGGCGCACGTGGACCATCTAAGCGGGCGCGTGGCCTTGAGCTTGGAGAGGACTGCATTCACCTCACGAGCAAACTGCTTGAAGATGCGCTGAGAGGCTCGGGCCTGGGTGCCTGGTGTCTACTACACAACCTTCTTCTTGTAGACGTTGTTGGGCCTGCAAGTGTACAGGCTTGTAGGATAGTAGAAAATTTCCCTCAAGTGGATGACCTAAGGTTTATCAATCCGTAGGAGGCGTAGGATGAAGATGGTCTCTCTCAAACAACCCTACAACCAAATAACAAAGAGTCTCTTGTGTCCCCAACACACCCAACACAATGGTAAATTGTATAGGTGCACTAGTTCGGCGAAGAGATGAAGATACAAGTGCAAAATAGATAGTAGATAAAGGTATTTGTAATCTAAAACAATAAAAACAGCAAGGTAGCGAGCGATAAAAGTGAGCGTAAACGGTATTGCAATGATAGGAAACAAGGCCTAGGGTTCATACTTTCACTAATGCAAGTTCTCTCAACAGTAATAACATAGATAGATCATATAACAAGCCCTCAACATGCAACAAAGAGTCACTCCAAAGCCACTAATAGCGGAGAACAAACGTAGAGATTATGGTAGGGTACGAAACCACCTCAAAGTTATTCTTTCTGTTCTATCTATTCAAGAGTTCGTAGTAAAATAACATAAAGCTATTCTTTCCGCTCAATCCATCATACAGTTCATACTAGAATAACACCTTAAGGCACAAATCAACCAAAACCCTAATGTCACCTAGATACTCCATTGTCACCTCAAGTATCCGTGGGCATGATTATACAATATGCATCACACAATGTCAGATTCATCCAACCAACATAAAAGTACTTCAAAGAGTGCCCCAAAGCTACTACCGGAGAGTCAAGAACATGTGCCAACCCCTATGCATAGGTTCCTAATGTCACGAAACCCGCAAGTTGATCACCAAAACATACATCAAGTGTCACATGATATCCCATTGTCACCACAGATAATCACGGCAAGACATACATCAAGTGTTCTCATAAAAGACTCAATCCGATAAGATAACTTCAAAGGGGAAACTCAATTCATCACAAGAGAGTAGAGGGGGAGAAACATCATAAGATCCAACTACAATAGCAAAGATCGGGATACATTAAGATCGTGCCACAGAGGGAACACGAGAGAGAACACGTGAGAGAGAGAGAGATCAAACACATAGCTACTGGTACATACCCTCAACCCCGAGGGTGAACTACTCCCTCCTCGTCATGGATAGCGCCGGGATGATGAAGATGGCCTCCGATGATGGGATCCCCTCCGGCAGGGTGCCGGAACAGGGTCCCGATTGGTTTTTGGTGGCTACAGAGGCTTGCGGCAGCGGAACTCCCGATCTATCTTCTGTTCTGGAAGTTTTAGGGTACGTAGGTATATATGGGTGCAGGGGGTATGTCGGTGGACCTCCCGGTTGCTCACGAGGCAGGGGGCACGCCCAGGGAGGGGGGGTGCCCCCCACCCTCATGGGCAGCCCGGGACTCCCCTGACATGCACTCCAAGTCCATTAGGTGGGTTTCCTTCCAAAATTAACTTCTCCAGCTGATTTCGTTCCGTTTTGACTCCGTCTGATATTCCTTTTCCTCGAAACACTGAAATAGGCATAAAACAGCAAATCTGGGCTCGGCCTCCAGTTAATAGGTTAGTCCCAAAAATAATATAAAAGTGGATAATAAAGCCCAATATTGCCTAAAACAGTAGATAAAGTAGCATGGAGCAATCAAAAATTATAGATACGTTGGAGACGTATCAAGCATCCCCAAGCTTAATTCCTGCTCGTCCTCGAGTAGGTAAATGATAAAAAAGAATTTTTGATGCGGAGTGATACTTTGGCATAATTTCAATCTAAATCTTCTTAATTGCGGTATGAATATTCAGATCCAAAAGATTCAAGATAAAAGTTCATATTGACATAAAAGTAATAATACTTCAAGCATACTAATCAATGCAATCATGTCTTCTCAAAATAGCATGGTTAAAGAAAGTTATCCCTACAAAATCATATAGTCTGGCTATGCTCTATCTTCATCACACAAAGCATTTAATCATGCACAACCCGGATGACGAGCCAAGCAATTGTTTCATACTTTAGTAATCTCAAACTTTTTAAACTTTCACGCAATACATGAGCGTGAGCCATGGACATAGCACTATAGGTGGAATAGAATGATGGTTGTGGAGAAGACAAAAAAGGAGAAGATAGTCTCACATCAACTAGGCATATCAATGGGCTATGGAGATGAACATCAATAGATATCAATGTGAGTGAGTAGGGATGCAACGGATGCACTAGAGCTATAAGTATGTGAAAGCTCAACAAAAGAAACTAAGTGGGTGTGCATCAAACTTGCTTGCTCACGAAGACCTAGGGAACTTTTAAGGAGGCCCATCATTGGAATATACAAGCCAAGTTCTATAATGAAAAATTCCCACTAGTATATGAAAGTGACAACATATGGGACTCTCTATCATGAAGATCATGGTGCTATTTTAAAGCACAAGTGTGGAAAAAGGATAGTAGCATTGTCCCTTCTCTGTTTTTCTCTCATATTTGTTTTTCTTTTTTTTTCTTTTGGTGGGATTCTTTGGCCTCTTTTTTTTATTTGGGCTTCTTTGGCCTCTTTTATTTTTCATAAAGTCCGGAGTCTCATCCCGACTTATGGGGGAATCATAGTTTCCATCATCCTTTTCTCACTCGGACAATGCTCTAATAATGATGATCATCACACTTTTTATTTTTCTTACAACTCAACAATTACAATTCGATACTAGAACAAAATATGACTCTATATGAATGCCTCCGACGGTGTACCGGGATATGCAATGAATCAAGAGTGACAGGTATGAAAATTATGAAGGTGGCCTTGCCACAAATACAATGTCAACTACATGTTCATGCAAAAAGCAATATGACAAAAGTAATGTGTGTCATATGAACGGAACGGTGGAAAGTTGAATGGCAATATATCTCGGAATGGCTATGGAAATGCCATGATAGGTAGGTATGGTGGCTGTTTTGAGGAAGGTATATGGTGGGTGTATGATACCGGCGAAAAGTGCACGGTATTAGAGAGGCTAGCAATGGTGGAAGGGTGAGAGTGCCTATAATCCATGGACTCAACATTAATCAAAAGAACTCATGCACTTGTTGCAAAAATTTAGAAGTCATCAAAAACCAAAGCACTAAACGCATACTCCTAGGGGGATAGATTGGACTGCCACTCATAAGGAAGACAATCAATAAATAAAATTGTGCTCTGACTTCATCACAAAGCGGTTCACCATACGTGCATGCTACGGGAATCACAAACTTCAACACAAGCATTCTTTAAATTCATAATCACCCCAACTAGCATTGCTTTGATATTATCACCTCCATTTCTCAAAACAATTATCAAGCATCAAACTTATCTTAGTATTCAACGCACTCATAAGAAAGTTTCACATATCTTGAATACCAAGTATATTATCTTTAAGCAAATTACCATGCTATTAACAACTCTCAAAATAATCTAAGTGAAGCATGAGAGATCAATAGTTTCTTTAAAACAAATCCACCACCGTGCTCTAAAAGATATAAGTGAAGTACAAGAGCAAAAATTATCACGCTCAAAAGATATAAGTGAAGCACATAGAGTATTCTAGAAAATTCCAAATCATGTATGGCTATCTCTCATTAAAGAATTTCAGATCTTGGTATCTTATTCAAATAGAAATCAAAGCTAAAGAAAACTACATTCCAAGGATAGCACAACTCATGTGAAGAGGCAAAAACTTAGGCTCAACCGATACTAACCGATAGTTGTCGAAGAAGAAAGGTGGGATGCCTACCGGGGCATACCCAAGCTTAGATGCTTGAGACTTCTTGAAATATTATCTTGGGGTGCCTTGGGTATCCCCAAGATTGAACTTTTGTGTCTCCTTAATTCCTCTCATATCATGGTTTCTCTTCTTTTATCAAAATCTTCATTCACAGCAAACTCAACAAGAACCCGTGAGATAGGTTAGTATAAACCAATGCAAAACCTTATCATTTTCTACTGTAACAAATTACTAAAATTATTATTCAACATTGCATACTAAATGCCTCTGCATATTTAATACTCCTATCCTCAAATAGAATCATTAAACAAGCAAACATATGCAAACAATGCAAACATAACAGCAATCTGCCCAAAACAGTACAGTCTGTAAAGAATGCAAGAGTAACAATACTTACCTGACTCCAAAAATTATGAACTAAAATTCCCACTGTAATAAATTTATCAGAGATTAATATTCAGAAAGATTCAATGTTATACCATTCTCTGAATTTTGTAGGGAATTTTTGCAACAGCGGTGAACTTTCTGTTTTCAAACAGCAACATGCAAACTAGCAAAATAAGCATGGCAAAGGCTATCCTTGACTTTTTTATTGAAACTAAAGATGCAAAACATTAATCTAACTAACAGGAAGCAAAACTAACAAAATAAAATGAAGCTCCAAGCAAAACAATTATCATGTGGTGAATAAAAATATAGCTCCAAGTAAAGTTACCGATGAACGAAGACGAAAGAGGGGATGCCTTCCGGGGCATCCCCAAGCTTAGTTGCTCGGTTGTCCTTGAATATTACCTTGGGGTGCCTTGGGCATCCCAAAGCTTAGGCTCTTTCCAATCATTATTCCATAGTCCATCGCATCCTTACCTAAAACTTGAAAACTTCAACCACACAAAACTCAAAACAAAACTCGTAAGCTCCGTTAGTATAAGAAAATAAAACCACCACTTAGGTACTGTAATGAACTCATTCTAAATTCGATTTGGTGTAATATATACTGTATTCTAACTTATCTATGGTTCATACACTCCGATACTACTCATAGATTTATCAAAAATAAGCAAACAACACATAGAAAACAGAATCTGTCAAAAACAAAACAGTCTGTAGTAATCTATATAAGACATATACTTCTGGAACCCCAAAAATTATGAAATAAATTTCTGTACCTGAGAAATTTGTCTATTAATCATCTTCAGAAATAATCAACCTAAAATCACTCTCCAGTAAAAATGGCAGCTAATCTCGTGAGCACTAAAGTTTCTGTTTTTCACAGCAAGATCACATAAACTTCACCCAAGTCTTCCCAAAGGTTCTACTTGGCACTTTATTGAAACAAAAGCTATAAAACATGATTACTACAGTAGCATAATCATGTGGACACACAAAAACAGTAAGGATAAATATTGGGTTGTCTCCCAACAAGCGCTTTTCTTTAATGCCTTTCTAGCTAGGCATGATGATGACAATGATGCTGACACTGGTGGAAAAAGGGCCTTTGGTCGCGGTTCGCAACTGCCATTAGTCGCGGTTGCGCAACCGCGACCGAACGGGTGCGACTAAAGGCCCCCCCCTTTAGTCGCGGTTGCTTAAGAACCGCGACTAAAGGCCCGTCCACGTGGGCGCCAGGTGGCGTCGGGGCGGAGGACCTTTAGTCGCGGTTCTTCTGGCCAACCGCGACTAAAGGCCGCCGCAGGTTTAGGGTTTTAGCCCCCCCCCCTTAAACCTGTTTTCTGTTTAATTTGTATTGTTTTATTTCTTTTGTGCTTTATTTTAATTTTGAAGGAGTTTCATATATTCTACGGTACTACATACATGCATATGAATGTACAATTTCAAATAAATTTGAAATTAGAACCAAAAAGAATTCAAGAGGAATATACAATATATATTCAATATCATCGGATGACCATATACAATTTTGAACAAGTTTCCATACATGATTTAATGCATATAAAGTTCTACGTCCTCGTAATAGTGTTCTCCTTTAGGATGGAGGACTTCCCTGCTGAACCATCCAGCTAGTTCCTCTTGAAGTGGTCGGAAGCGAGCTTCTGGACTAAGCATCCACCGGAGGTTATTCCTCTGAGCATTGGTATCACTCGGAACCCGCTCAGAGGTGTATCTCCGGATCATCTCACAGACATAGTATCCACATAGATTGGTCTCCGGTGGCTGAATATCCCCAGCATTCTTAGCCTTTAACATTTTGAATTCTAGCTCTTTTTTGAATTCACCGACCTTTGTATCTACGAACCGTCTCCAAACCCTACGAGGCAAAGAAAATTAAATGAACAAGAGAGTTATTAATTAGTTACTTGATATTAGGAAATGAACGAAATAGGCCGATCGATATAGAGCGCAAATGAATGAAAATAATTACTTCTGCAGCATTCTTCTCATGCCGCCCCAAAGCTTTGGATCCATATTCACAGAGTCGTGGACGAGACATTCTGAGGTGTTAACTTTAATTACTAGCAGAATCCAGTGGAACCTGCGGACACGATACATGCACAGTACGTCATGCATAACTCATCGATTAGCCGGCCACATACCATGCATGGAGTAAACAAAAGAGAATGTGCTCAAGACAGAAACACTCACTCAAAATGGTAAGGAAATAGAATATCACTTTTGAGTTCCTGCTTTGTAAGAAACTGCCACAGGTCTGCCTCCACGTCGTCGGGGTAACGCTCCAACACATGTCCATTAACGATGTGTGGGTCAATGAACCCAACATCATGGATGTTCCTTACTCTGCATTCCTTAATCTTCATTCTGCATGTATAATAGCGGACACAACAATATAGTTAGGACATATATATAGTGCAGGCAATATGAACGAGATGGGGTAGAAATTAATAAATCACTTACAGAACGTAGCAACTGATGATAGATTTATCGAGCTCGCGCAGATTGAAAAGCTGGAACAATTCACTCAGTTCAATTTGTACATAGTAATGTTTGAAGTGATGCTCATGTCTAACTTCCGCATAAATATATTCTTTGGCGTTTTTATTTTTTATGTAACCCTTGTACCATTTCAGCAGACCTTTCATTTGTGGAGGTAGATCCTTTTCCTGCGTAGGCTCGACGAGAGGCTCATTCTTGACATATGTAATTACTACCTCCTTCACTGGCGCCTCATCAAGGCCTAACAGTTCACGAAGAGTAATACCTAAGTTGGCCGCTTGTTCTCTGGCACTCGTTACAGTCAATCCCTGTGCTGCCGCAGCTTGTATGATCTCGGGGGCATCCGGACAGAAGGCTTCCACTATAAGCGGGGCAATCGATTGTTTACTTTGTTCCCCGAGCTGGGCAACTTGTTTCCCGCTTTTTTTACTTTCGGCCTTCTCCCGCTCTTTGTTCTCCTTGAACATGAGTGCCTGCCTGCGAAGTTCACGTGCATAGTCGTTAGGCAGATTCTTCGCGGCTTGGGACGGTGTGCTCAAAAATGACTTAGCCCACTTCTTTTGCTCATCAGAAAATACTGGCTTGGGCTCGGGCTCTCTTTTCTTCTTGCAGTCCGCCTTCCATTTCTCCAAATCAGCAGCCGCGGCCGCATCGACTTCCTCGGCACTATGTTCCCAAGGCCTTGTGGGGAGAGGCTTCAGTGATGGCTCCGGTACCTTTGTGGTCTTAGGTACATAAGGGTCCGGGTTAATAATCCAGGACTGCTTCTGCTTCTTTGCCGGAGGTGGATTGGGGGGCGGCGTCTGATCACCCGCCAGACGAGGACTGGGGGGCGGCGGCTGATCACCCGCCGGACGTTGTGGACTGGGGGGCGGCGTCGGCTGACGTGACGGAGGTGTAGGTGAACCGCCACCACCACCACCACCACCACCACCGCCACCGCCACCACCACCACCGTAGGGGGGTGGACTTGTTGTCCTTGGCGCCTCGCCTGGAAACTTGATAAACTTCTTTTGCCATAGAATGAAATGGCGCTTGACATCTCCAAGTCTTTTCTCCCCTTCAGGTGTAGCAATGTCAATCTCCAGGTCCTCAAACCCTTGGACTATGTCCTCCACCGTGACACGAGCATAGCCATCTTGAATGGGGTTGTTGTGGTGGAGTGCTCCAGGTAAACATGGTAAAGCACTGCCGATGGCTACCTTCATGGACATGTTCCCGATAGGATAATACAGATGACATTCTTTCATCTCCTTTATATCGTCCACGGGGTAGCGAGGAGGCTCCGGTGAAGTAATTTCGACCACCAGAGGCTCCGGTGCAGTAATTTGGACCACCAGAGGCTCCGGTACAGTAATTTCGATCGTCGGTGCATCTGCACCAGCCGGTGGGGCCTCCGTGGAAGCCACGCTGCTTCTCCGCTGCTGGCTTCCGAGATCCGCTGGATGATCTTCATGCTGCACCCGAGCTGCATCTCTTTCGGCTACTAGTACACTCATGGTTTTCTTCATCACATCCACTTCCGATGCCAACCGCGCCACAACATCTTCTTCCCGATCCATCTTTCTCTTACGGCGTCACGGAGAGGGGAGGCGAGGACAACACATTTATAACCCTCGCCGTCCCCTCTCGATCCCTAAAAAAACACCGCGCGCATCGCCGCCCCCCTCGCCGCCCCTCTCCGTATAAACAAATTGTCCGAACAAAGCTTGGAGTAGAGTGGCTAGGGTTTGGCCAGGGATGCGGATGGAGACGAATATATGTGGGGTCGGGATGGCCCATGTGCAGGGCGGGGGGTGCTGGCCACACTCTTTTTTCTTTTCTTTTTCATTTCATTTCATTTTTTCTTTTCCTGTTTTTATCCTTTTCATATTTAAAACAATTCAGTATATCAAAATATAGCAATGAAAAAAGATATTTGAGAAATCATAAAATGTATGTGAATTCAAAAAAATGAATCATAAAATGTTCATGGATACAAAAACATTGTGATTTTGCAAAAAAAAAGGTTTTCAAAAAATGTTGATGATTTTGTGGAAAAAACAGGAATAAAAACATATTGTGTATTCAAAAAATGTTTAGGGATTTCAGAATAGTTCACGTATTTAATTTTTTCACTGATTCATGACATATTCGTGAATTTAAAAATTATTCATGTATTTCAAAAAATTGATTTTATTAGACACAAAAAAATTCATCAAAACAAAAAAATATTAATGAATTCCAAAACATATTCTTTCTTCTTTCTTTCTTCTTTCTTTTTTTCTTCTTCCTTTTTTTTCTTCTTTCTTTTTTTCTTCTGTTGTTTTCTTCCTTTTTCTTTTTTTCTTCCTTTTTCCTTTTTTCTTCCTTTTTCTTGTTTTTCTTCTGTTTTTCTTTTGTTTTCTTCTTCCTTCTTTCTTCTTCTTCCTTTTTCCTTTTTCTTTCTTCTTCTTCTTCCTTTTTCTTCTTCCTTCTTCTTCTTCTGCCGGCGCGCGGAGGACGGCAGGCAGGGCCAGCGGGCGGCGGGCGGCAGGGCGGCGGGCGGCGGGCGGCGGGCAAGGGCGCAAGGCACGGGCGGCGGGCAAGGGCAGGGCACGGGCGGAGGCGACGCTCACTGGGGACGGGGGCGGCGGCGCGCAGGGCTTCGGCGTCGGCGTCGGCGTCGGGGCAGGGCTTCGGCGTCGGCGTCGGGGCAGCGCTTCGGCGTCAAGAGAGAGGAGAATGGGAAGTGGCAAAACTGCTAAGTGCAGTATTTATAGACGCACCTTTAGTCGCGGCTGGAGAGGCGGACCGCGACTAAAGGTACCCTTTAGTCGCGGTCCGCCTCCCCAACCGGGACTAAAGGGTTTTGGCGCCGCTTCCGTTCCCGCGCAGAAAGACCCTTTAGTCGCAGTTGGGGACAACAACCGTGACTAAAGGGTACCCTTTAGTCGCGGTCCGCCTCCCCAACCGGGACTAAAGGTCTGTGCTAGAACTGGCGCGGTGCGGTGGGATGTTTAGTCCCACCTCGCTAGCCGAGAGGCTTCGACAGTGGTTTATAAGTGCGGCTGCGCTCACCACTTCGAGCTCCTCTCAAATGCAGGCTTACGGGCCTATTCTGTCACTATGTGCCTGTGGGCCTACTCGGCCTTCTGCGGGCCTGAATCCTGGCCCTTTAATGGGTTTCTAGTCGTATTCAGGCCGTGGTGGCCCAGTAGGTGGCATATTTTCTTTTTTTCTTCCTTTTTTCCTTTTTCCTTTTTTCTTCTGTTTTTTCTTCTGTTTTTTCTTATGTTTTTCTTCTGTTTGTTTTTTCTTCTGTTTTTCCTTTTTCTTCTGTTTTTTTCTTCTGTTTTTTTCTTCCTTTTTCCTTCTTTCTTGTTCTTCCTTTTTCCTTTTAAAATCAGAAAAATAAAACTAATTCATTTTAAAATCTTAAAAATACAATTATATATCAAAAAAATCAGAAAAATAAAACTAATTCATTTTAAAACCCCTTGAAGGTTTGACAAAAGGTTTGATACATCATTCAGTTCATCGACCAAATACAAAGTTTGGTACAATAAATTATTACACATCAATTCTTCCCTTGTGTCCCTGCTTGCTTACGATTGTGCCGTATCCATGGAGCATCCTCATCATTTAACTTAATGCTTGGGTCAATGTTCACTTTGAAGGGCGGAATTTCACCAAACATATTATAATCTTCTGACATGTCTGTCTTGTCCTCCACTCCCACGATGTTTCTTTTCCCTGAAAGAACAATGTGGCGCTTTGGATCATCGCATGATGTACTGATCGTTTTCTTATCTTTCCGTTTCCTCGGTTTGCTACTCATGTCCTTCAAATAAAAAACCTGAGCGACATCTTTGGCAAGGACGAATGGTTCGTCAAGGTAACCAAGATTGTTGAAATCCACCATTGTCATTCCGTATTGCTCGTCCACCTTTACCCCACCTCCTGTTAGCTTGAACCATTTGCACCGGAACAAAGGGACCTTAAAGGAGGGTCCATAGTCAAGTTCCCATATCTCCTCTATGTAACCATAATATGTGACCTTTTGCCCATTCTCGGTTGCTGCATCAAAGCGGACACCACTGTTTTGGTTGGTGCTCTTTTTATCTTGGACGATCGTGTAAAATGTATTCCCATTTATCTCGTACCCTTGGAAAGTCGTTATAGTCGAAGATGGTGTCTTGGCCAACTTCAGGTTTTGGAACTTTTTCTCCGCCATGTTTATTATTCCCTTTATATTGGACGAGAATCCAGACGGGACCTTCATACTGCTCAGGCATTCAAAAAAGATGACCTTCTCTTCTTTGGTCAGAGCGTAGCTGGCACGACCTTGAAACCATTCCGGATGCCGGTCATCAGGGTCTTTCAAACGTTGCTGGTCCTGCCGTGCTTCCTTTGTATCATTTGTCTTCCCATACACGCCCAAGAAGCTTAGGAGGTTCACGCAAATATTCTTCGTAACGTGCATCACGTCGATTGCAGAGCGGACATCTAGGACTTTCCAATATTCTAGCTCCCAGAATATAGATTTCTTCTTCCACATGGCTGCGTGCCCGTCAGCTCCCTTCGGAACTGATTGTCCGCCAGGACCCTTTCCAAAGATGACTTTCAAATCCTTGACCATATCAAATACCTCAGCACCAGTGCGTTCCGCAGGCTTCGGCCGGTGATCTGCCTTGCCGTTGTAATGCTTGCCTTTCTTTCTTACTGGATGAATTTTCGGAAGAAATCGACGATGCCCAAGGTACACGTTCTTCTTACAATTTGGCAAATGTACACTTTCAGTCTCATGTAAGCAGTGCGTGCATGCATTGTATCCCTTATTTGACAGTCCCGAAAGGTTACTAAGAGCAGGCCAATCGTTGATGGTTACGAAAAGCAACGCTCGTAGGTCAAATTCCTCTTGTTTGTGCTCATCCCACACACGGACACCACCCCACAGCTGTAAAAGTTCATCAACTAATGGCCTTAGGTACACATCGATGTCGTTGCCGGGTTGCTTCGGACCTTGGATGAGCACTGGCATCATAATGAACTTCCGCTTCATGCACAACCAAGGAGGAAGGTTGTAGATGCATAGAGTCACGGGCCAGGTGCTATGGCTGGAGCTCTGCTCGCCAAAAGGATTCATGCCATCCGTACTTAGAGCAAATCTTATGTTCCTTGCATCAGCTGCAAAATCTTTGAACCATCTGTCGATCTTTCTCCATTGCGTTCCATCTGCGGTGTGTCTCAACTCCCCGTCCGACTTACGGTCCTCTTTGTGCCATCGCAACAACTTGGCATGCTCTTTGTTCCTGAACAGACGTTTCAACCGTGGTATTATAGGAGCATACCACATCACCTTGGCGGGAACCCTCTTCCTGGGTTTCTGGCCCTCAACATCGTCACCAGGGTCATCGCCTCTGATCTTATAACGCAATGCAGTGCATACCGGGCATTCATTCAAATTCTCGTATTCACCGCGGTAGAGGATGCAGTCGTTGATGCATGCATGTATCTTCAGAACCTCTAAACCTAGAGGGCAGACAACCTTCTTTGCTTCGTACGTACTGGCGGGCAACTCGTTATCCTTTGGAAACATATTCTTCAACATTTTCAGCAAGTTTTCAAATGCCGAGTCAGCTACACCTGCCTCTGCCTTCCATTTCAGCAAATCCAGTGTGCAGCCCAGCTTTTTCAGACCATCATCGCATCCGGGGTACAGCGCCTTTCTGTGATCCTCTAACATGCGATCCAAATTCTCCCTCTCCTTTTCAGTTTCGCAGCGTCTCCGTGCATCAGCAATGGTCCGACCAAGATCATCAACGGGATCATCACATGCCTCTTCTTCACCTTCCCCTTCACCTTCAGCATCCTCCATGAAAGTATCACCGAAATGAGCAAGATAGCTTTCATCGATGAAATCATCCCCTTCTTCATCTTCTTCCATTATAACCCCTCTTTCTCCATGCTTGGTCCAACAATTATAGCTTGGCATGAAACCGTGCCGAAGCAGATGCATGTGAACATCTCTTGAGGAAGAGTAACCCTTCTGATTCTTATAGATAACACATGGACAGATAACAAAACCCCCCTGCTTGTTCGCATTAGCCACTACGAGGAAATCTTTCAAACCCGTAGTGAACTCGCCGGAGAGTCGGTTACCGTACATCCATTGCCGATTCATCTGCATTATTATAATATAAAATATATAATTAACCATCATGCATTTGTTAAACTAACTAGCTACAAACAATATAAATTAAACAATGAACTGCACACATGCATATTTTATCAATGACACACATGCATGAAAGGTTCAAGTTGCTAACCGCGATCGAGGAGGAAAAAATAAATGAGGAACCTCAATTGTGGCTCCAACACTTCATATCATGTTTGTTTCACCCTCTTAGGGCATTTCATCAAACACCTTGTGTGCATAAGAGGAACCAAAAGCAAACCTACACCCCCTTGTGAAGCTTGTGAAGAGAAGTGGCACCAAATGGCTAAGTGAGCGTGCTGAACTGGTATATATAGGGGAGGAGCTTTAGTCGCGGTTGGCCTGGCCAACTGCGACTAAAGGCCTTTGCGCACCTTTAGTCGCGGTTGGCCTGGCCAACCGCGACTAAAGCCCCTCACGTGCACCAGCTGGCCACCGAGCGCCCTGGGCCCAGGCCTTTGGTCGCGGTTCGTCTGCCGAACCGCGACTAAAGACTTCATTAGTCGCGGTTCCTACAGTTTCGCGACTAATGGGGCTGGACGGAAGCCTCTTTTTCTACCAGTGTGACATAAAAGATAAGAATTGAAACATAACGGGAGCATCATGAAGCATATGACTAGCATATTTAAGTCTAACCCACTTCCTATGCATAGGGATTTTGTGAGCAAACAACTTATGGGAACAATAATCAACTAGCATAGGATGGCACAACAAGCATAGCTTCAAGAATTTAAGCACATAGAGAGGAAACTTGATATTATTGCAATTCCTACAAGCATATGTTCCTCTCTCATAATAATTTTCAGTAGCATCATGAATGGATTCAACAATATAACCAGCACCTAAAGCATTCTTTTCATGATCTACTTGCATAGAAAATTTACTACTTTCAACATAAGCAAATTTCTTCTCATTCGGAATAGTAGTGGGAGCAAACTCAACAAAATAACGATCATGTGATTGAAAATTAAGATCAAGATGGCAAGTTTCATGGTTATCATTATTCTTTAAAGCATACGTGTCATCACAATAATCATCATAGATAGAAGGCATGCTTTCATCATAGTAAATTTGCTCATCAAAGCTTGGGGGACAAAATATATCATATTCATCAAACATAGCTTCCCCAAGCTTGTGGCTTTGCATATCATTAGCATCATGGATATTCAAGGAATTCATACTAACAACATTGCAATCATGCTCATAAAATAAAAACGATCTATAGATTTCTTCTTCTAGCACTTGAGCACAATTTTCCTTTCCATCATACTCACGAAAGATATTAAAAAGGTGGAGCGTATGAGACAAACTCAACTCCATTTTTTTGGTAGTTTTCTTTTATAAACTAGACTAGTGCTGAAACAAGAAAGAAAAACATTCGATTGCAAGATCTAAAGATATACCTTCACTTACCTAGCCTCCCCGGCAACGGCGCCCGAAAAGAGCTTGATGTCTACTACACAACCTTCTTCTTGTAGACGTTGTTGGGCCTGCAAGTGCACAGGTTTGTAGGACAGTAGCAAATTTCCCTCAAGTGGATGACCTAAGGTTTATCAATCCGTAGGAGGCATAGGATGAAGATGGTCTCTCTCACAACCTTGCAACCAAATAACAAAGAGTCTCTTCTGTCCCCAACACACCCAATACAATGGTAAATTGTATAGGTGCACTAGTTCGGCGAAGAGATGAAGATACAAGTGCAAAATAGATAGTAGATAAAGGTATTTGTAATCTGAAATAATAAAAACAGCAAGGTAGCGAGCGATAAAAGTGAGCGTAAACGGTATTGCAATGATAGGAAACAAGGTCTAGGGTTCATACTTTCGCTAATGCAAGTTCTCTCAACAATAATAACATAGATAGATCATATAACAAGCCCTCAACATGCAACAAAGAGTCACTCCAAATCCACTAATAGCGGAGAACAAACATAGAGATTATGGTAGGGTACGAAACCACCTCAAAGTTATTTTTTCTTTTCTATCTATTCAAGAGTTTGTAGTAAAATAACATAAAGTTATTCTTTCCGCTCAATCCATCATAGAGTTCATACTAGAATAACACCTTAAGACACAAATCAACCAAAACCCTAATGTCACCTAGATACTCCATTGTCACCTCAAGTATCCGTGGGCATGATTATACGATATGCATCACACAATCTCAGATTCATCCAACCAACATAAAAGTACTTGAAAGAGTGCCCCAAAGCTACTACCGGAGAGTCAAGAAAGTGTGCCAACCCCTATGCATAGGTTCCCAATGTCACGAAACCCGCAAGTTGATCACCAAAACATACATCAAGTGGCACATTATATCCCATTGTCACCACAGATAATCACGGCAAGACATACATCAAGTGTTCTCATAAAAGACTCAATCTGATAAGATAACTTCAAAGGGGAAACTCAATTCATCACAAGAGAGTAGAGGGGGAGAAACATCATAAGATCCAACTACAATAGCAAAGATCGGGATACATTAAGATCGTGCCACAGAGGGAACACGAGAGAGAACACGTGAGAGAGAGATCAAACACATAGCTACTGGTACATACCCTCAACCCCGAGGGTGAACTACTCCCTCCTCGTCATGGATAGCGCCGGGATGATGAAGATGGCCTCCGGTGATGGGATCCCCCTCCGGTAGGGTGCCGGAACAGGGTCCCGATTGGGTTTTGGTGGCTACAGAGTCTTGCGGTGGCGGAAATCCCGATCTATCTTCTGTTCTAGAAGTTTTAGGGTACGTAGGTATATATGGGTGCAGGGGGTACGTCGGTGGACCTCCGGGTTGCTCACGAGGCAGGGGGGCGCGCTCCCCACCCTCGTGGGCAGCCCGGGACTCCCATGACGTGCACTCCAAGTCCATTAGGTGGGTTTCCTTCCAAAATTAACTTGTCCAGTTGATTTCGTTCCGTTTTGACTCCGTCTGATATTCCTTTTCCTCGAAACACTAAAATAGCCATAAAACAGCAAATCTGGGATGGGCCTCCAGTTAATAGGTTAGTCCCAAAAATAATATAAAAGTGGATAGTAAAGCCCAATATTGCCTAAAACAGTAGATAAAGTAGCATGGAGCAATCAAAAATTGTAGATACGTTGGAGACGTATTAGTGCCACCCAGGATGCAAGCGACGGCTCGCGGCTCCTGGAAGCCCCCAGGCCCCTCGTCCTGGTGGTGGTCGTTGTTCCTTCTTTGTGGCGGCAACGTAGGGAGGCCTGCGTTGCCCTGTGGGCTATCCTCGCGAGGCTGGTCTCTCCAAGCTCCCTCGCGAGGCTGGTCCTACCGGTGATCCTCACGAGGTCGGTCATGCCACTCCTGGCGAGGGCCCCGGTCTTCCCATCGCCCTCCGCCTCTTCCTCCTCCACGGTCGTAGCCCCGATCATTACGCTCGGGGCACCGACCGACGCGTCCTTCGCGAACGGCTCTAAGCTCTTGACATTCGTTGGTGTTGTGGGTGAAGAGGCTGTGGTAGGCACAGAATCGGCGACCCTTGGACGACTCGGCTCGTCCCTGCCGTGCTTCATGTCTGGCTCCGCCGCAAGCACGGCTGCTCCTTTACGCTTCACTTCCTTGGCCTTGGATTTCTTCTCCTCTGGGTCTGCAGCTGGGATTTTGAGGAGGAGAGGTGTCCCTCCTCAGCTCTTGCGCACTTGGTCGCCAGGTTGAACAGCTCCAGAGATGTGCATATGTCCTCGTGGATGACTAGATCTTCCTTCATCTTGACGTCACAGACGCCATTAGAGAATGCTGAGATGATGGCCTCCTCTGTTACCCTGGGAATCTTGAGGCAAGCATTGTTGAAGCGTTGGATGTACTTCTGCAGGGTCTCTCCAGGCTGCTGCTTGATGCGGCACAGGTCACCGACGGCTGATGGGCGGTCGCGAGTGCCCTGGAAGTTGGCGATGAAGCGGCTGTGCATCTTGTCCCAAGAGGAGATTGAGCCCGGGGTCAGGTTCAGGATCCAGGTGTGGGCGCCGTCCTTGAGTGCCGTGGAAACCAGTTTGCCACGACCTTTTCCTCTCCACCCGCAGCTTCGATGCCCAGCTCGTAGAGCTGCGGGAACTCTGTGGGGTCGGTGGTGCCATCATAGCATGGAGGCAGGTCCGACTTGAACTTGCCGGGCCAGGCGACGCTACGTAGCTCGGTGGTGAAGGCGCGGCAGCCTGCCGTGGCTACCGGAGCCTTCAGCAGACGCGGGGCCTGCTCTTGTTGATCCTCGCACGCTACCGCCCGTGGCAGCGTAGGATCTTGGAGTGCTGGCGTAGGGATGCGATCATGACGCCCGGTTTGGGGAGCACGCATGCGCCTTCTTGAGGGCGAGGGATCTCTTAACAGCTCCTTTCTAGCCGCGCGGGCACTAGGCATGGCAGGTCGCGCCCAGGGGCCGCGTGCCTTGGAGCCAGGGTGCCTTCTTGGGGAGGAGGTGGGGGAGGCGCCTCCTGTGCCGCATCACCCATGTCGGACTGTGGGCGAGGCAGCGAGAGGTACTGTGTAGGGGAGCCCCCTGCGGTGCTGACGATCTCGGTGATGCAAGCGAACCACTCCTTGTAGAGGTCGTCAACGGGGCGGTAGTGCAGGAGCTCATGTGCCAGGAGCAGTACGGCGTGCCCGTCCGTGGGGGCGCGAGGAGTGTGGGACGACGAACCAGCTGGGGTCAGCGACGGAGTGGCGGTGCGGCCTTCCTGCCGCACTAAGGGATGTAGCAAAGATGCTTGCTGCTTGTTCCCCGCCAGGTCGGTGAGCACCAGGCGACGGAGAGCGACGAGGAGCCCCACCGACGGGAGCTGTCTGGGCGATGTGGGCGGCGAGAGCGGCCCGACGCTCGGCGCGAGCTCGGCGACCGTCCGCCATGGATGCAACGGAGCGATGGGACGTAGATGAGCGGAGGAAAGATTACGTCACGCCCCTACCTAGCGCGCCAAATGTCGGATTTCGGGTTCCGGCAGACCCTTAAGGTTCGAACTCTGGGGTGCGCGCAAAGATCTTTCCCCTACCGATCTACTCCCACGCCTCACCGCGGTTCTAAGTTAGCAAGATGAACAACACAAGTGACACGAGATTTATTCTGATTCAGGCCACCATTGTGGTGTAATACCCTACTCCAGTGTGTGGTGTGTGGATTGCCTCTTGGGCTGATGAGGAACACTACAGGGGGAAGAACAGCCTCGTGAGGGGAGGAGTTCTTGTGCTGGTGTGGTTCGTTCTGGCTAAGGTTCGATTGGTCGATCCCCCTTTGCCTCGAGAGTGGCTAGTCCTATTTATAGAGGCCTTGGTCCTCTTCCCAAATATTGAGCGGGAAGGGATTCCACAATGGCTGGAATTGAAGGCGGACAGCTAGTACAAGCTATCCTAACTAAAGGTGGTCTTCGACTGTCAAAAGCACTGGCGATGACGTCGCCTTGGGCTCCATGGTAACCTCCGTCTTGCCGTCCTCCTGGTCTTGGTCTTGTTGCACCATTATGCAAACCTTTGCCTGATGCCTCGGTACTCCGCACCTGCGCTTGCCCCCTTAGCACCAAAGGGGAAATAAGGACGCTGCACTGGCCGGCGCCCGCCTGGTCTCAATCGTCACGGCTTGCGTCATCTGCACCTCGGGAGGTGCTCCTCGTCTTGATCTCTCCGCCTCCTCGTGAGCCTGTCTGGCGAGGCTGCTCCTGAGGAAGCCTTGCATCGTCCGCCCCGCGAGGCTTGGCCCCGCGCGAGGGTCTTGAGCTTGGGTTGGTGAGACGGGCCGAACTGGGCCACTGGTGAGCCACGCTGCAGGCCGAAGGCAGGCAAGTCTGAATACCCCCATATCCAGAACGCCGACAGCTGTCGCTTGGATGACCAAGAGATGAGCGACGGTCCAAGATAGGTGCAATAGCCAGAGGTGGAACATCGCATATCGGGACAACTGGACCAGTCAGCATCAGAGTATGCAGTCAGGTCTAGAGATGACGAAGCCCGAAGTGACAACCCAAGATCCATAGTGCCCCAGATATAGTGAAGAATATGCTTGACCGTGGTCCAGTGAGGATCACGGGGAGCATGCATATGGAGGCACACCTGTTTCATGGCGTACTGAAGCTCCGGATGAGTGAGGGTGAGGTACTAAAGAGTACGAACAATCGACCGGTAGGACGGAGCACCTGAAGCTGGAGAACCATCTGTGGCAGAGAGCTAAGCCTTTGTATCGACAGACATGGAACCCGGTTTGCATTTAAGCATCCCGGCACGGTCCAAAAGCTCGTGAGCGTACTTCCGCTGATGAAGAAAGAAGCCATCTGCTCGGCGAATAACCTCGACGCCGAGGAAATAGTGCAGAGGTCCCAAGCCCTTAATGGCAAACTCAGCAAAAAGGCGGTCAGTGAGCTGTCGAAGAAGAGCAGTCGAGCATGATGTCTAGGTGATGTCGTTGACGTAGAGCAGCAGGAAAGCAGTAGCATCACCCTAGTGGTAGAAAAACAGCGAAGCATCGAAGCGAGTGGAGCGGAATCCAAGTTGATGTAGAAATGCTACGATGCGCTGGTACCAAGCGTGAGGAGGCTACTTGAGCCCATACAAGGACCGAGAGAGCAGGCACACATGATCCGGAGAGGACTCATCAACGAATCCCGTGGGCTGCTGAAAAAACACCTGTTCCTCAAGATGACCATGGAGGAAGGTGTTGGAGACGTCCATCTGGTGCACATGCCAAGAGCGGGACACCGCAAGATTAAGAACAGTCTGAATCGTCCCAGGTTTGACAACCACGGCAAAGGTATCTGTGAAGTCGACACCGGCATGCTGACGAAAACCCTAAACGACCCAACACGCTTTGTGGCGGTCGAGAGTACCATAAGGATGAAACTTGTGCTTGAAGACCCACTTCCCAGTAATGATTTGGTGTGAGGGGGATGTGGGACAAGATGCCAAGTCTAATTGCACTGCAAATCATCAAATTCCTCCTGCATCGTGGCGAACCACAACGGGTCATGCACGAAACGCGGCACGGGCAGAGGTCGAAAGAGGTGACGGCGACAAAGAGGCTGTCGAAGCCACACAAGTGTACTCATCTGGGGAGTAACGGGTACTCGGCCAGTGGACACCCATGCGTGACCAATTGACGGGGCCGGTGGGCGGTGGAGCCACGGCAGCAGCCCAGGTGGACCCCTTTCCAGTAGGGCCAGCAGATGTCGAAGCTGATAGGGGTGCAGCTGGCGATGGAGGGGCCAGTGAAGATGCCAGTGTCGTATGAGCCTGCGATGCAACCGGAAAATAGGTTGGGGCGAAGGCCCGCCAAGAGGCTAGGGCAAAGGCCGACGAAGAAGCCGGTGTAGAGGCCGACGAGCCCGACGAAGCCGACTAGGCCAGCGCAGAGGCTGCTGAGCCTGGTGAAGCCAGCGTGGCCGGCGCAGAGGCCGACGAGGCCGGCGTAGATGCTAGCGAGACTGGGGAGACAGCAGGTGGAGGCCGTAGCACCGCGTGGCCAGGGGCGCACCACGCCGTGGCAGGGAGCCATGGCGGACAAGGTCGGCCAGAGAAGGGCCGAGCGCCGATCAAGAAGCCACCTGTTGTTCCTATTTAAACGGGAAACAAAACTCGTTGAAATAAACTTGCCGAGATGTGATGACATAGTGAGAAACTGGATCATAGCCTCTATAGCACTTTATGTTAGCCGGGTAACCAAGGAAGACACACAGGAGGGAATGAGGAGCAAGTTTATGAGGGGAGGTGGCGGTAGTACTAGGGTAACAAAGACAACTGAAAATACGAAGACCGTCATATATGAGGGTGGAGACCCAAAGAGAAGGTGGTGTGGTGTAAAATTCCAGCGAGTGCAACATGAACAAAGGTTAATAAGGAGGGTGGCGGTAGCAAGAGCGTTGGGCCAGAAGCAAGGAGGTATGTATGCATGGAAGAGGAGGGTCCGGATACAATCATTAACAGTGCGATGGATGCATTCAACCCGTCCGTTCTGCTGTGAAGTGTAAGGACATGTGAGCCGGAAAATTGTGCTATGCGTGGAGAGAAGGTTGCAGATGGTGGTGGTGTTGAATTCTTTCCCGTTATCAGTCTGCAACGGGAGGATGGGCCGACCAAATTGTGTAAACATGTAAGAGTAAAAGGCGGTAAGTGTGGCAGCAACATCAGACTTCTTACACAATGGAAAGGTCCACACAAAATGAGAATAGTCATCCAGGATAACAAGATAATATGAAAAACCAGTATTACTAGCAACGGGAGAGGTCCAGATATCACTATGGATTAACTCAAAAGGTAAACATGCAACTGTGGATGAAGCACTAAAAGGGAGGCGAACATGTTTGCATAGATAACATGCGTGACAAGAATGTGCATCCATTGTATTACATGTAAAAGAAAAATACCTAATAATTTGACGAAGTGCGGTGGAGCTAGGATGACAAAGACAGGTGTGCCAAAGATCGACACCGGCAGAAAGAGCGATCGCTCCAGCATGTGTGGATGATGGTGGCTGGACGGAATACATATCGCCAGGGCTGTCATAGCGGTGAAGAACCATTCGGGTGAGGGCGTCCTTAACAGAAAAACCAACTTCGTCAAATTCCATAGTTACAAAGTTATCACTAGAAAGCTTACAAACACAGACTAAGGGCCAGTTCTTTTGGCAGCTTAAAAAATAATCCACTTCCTCCCCAGCTTCATCCATAAGCTGCCTCTCTTATGCGTTGGGGCTTCTAAGCTAGTTATGGAATAACTAACTTAGAAGTCTCGACAAATTTAGAGGATGGCTTATTTTTTAAGCTGGAGAGAGGTAGCTTATTTTTTAAGCCGCCCAAAAGAACTGGCCCTAAGTTCTGAATAAGTTCAGGAGACACAAGAACATTATTGAGATAAAGGGGTCCAGAGGTGGAGGGGAAGCTAGTGGAACCAACATGAGTGATAGGAAGACCGGCACCATTACAGACGATGATATGAGAAGAGGTGTGGATAGGAGACACGGAAGAGAGATTACCTGGATAAGCAGACATGTGCAAAGATGCACCAGCGTCCATGAACCAGTCGCCACCACCGGAATATGAACCGTGTAGGGGCTGGTGGTGAAGTGCAGCGAGCAGGGCTAGTTCATAGGAGACCAGTGCGGTGGGGTAGCCCGAGTAGCCAGTGGAACCCGCGCTAGGGTTTGGACCGCCATAGCCAACCAGAGCGGAGGAGTAGTAGGGCTGCGGGGCGACCGGGCACGGCTGCTGTCCGGCGGAGAAGGCCTGGTGGTCGGAGGGACCAGACCCTAGAAGACCCGGAGCCGGCCGGCATGGCACAGGCATGATGTAGGCATGCACAACCACAGTCCAGGGGTTGTGTCAACCCCCCTCCCAGGGCGGCATCGGCAAATGTGGCTGAGGAGGCCCGACATGCTGCTGCTGCTAGCCCTTGCCACGGCCGCGCCGCCGCCACTACGGCTGTTGTTGGGGAGGAGCCATGGGAGCGGCGGGAGCCAAGGGTTGTGGCTGGTACGTGATACGTCCATTTTGCATCATGCTTTCATATCAATATTTATTGCATTATGGGCTGTTACTACACATTATATCACAACACTTATGCCTTTTCTCTCTTATTTTATAAGGTTTACATGAAGAGGGAGAATGTCGACAGCTGGAATTCTGGACTAGAAAAGGAGCAAATATTAGAGACCTATTCTGCACAACTCCAAAAGTCCTGAAACTTCACGAAGATCTGTTTTGGAATATATTAAAAATATTGGGCGTGGAAAGCACCATAGGGGGGCCACCAGTCATCCATGAGGGTGGAGGGTGCGCCCCTGCCTCGAGGGCCCCCTGGCAGGCCCCCGACGTCCATCTTCTGCTATATGGTGTCTTTTTCCCTAAAAAAAATCATAAGGAAGCTTTCGGGATGAAGTGTCGTCGTCTTGAGGCGGAACCTGGGCAGGACCAATCTAGGGCTCCGACGGAGCTGTTCTACCAGGGAAACATCCCTCCGGGAGGGGGAAATCACCGCCATCATCATCACCATCAATCCTATCATCGAGGGGGTGGGTCAATCTCCATCAACATATTCACCAACACCATCTCCTCTCAAACCCTAGTTCATCTCTTGTATTCGATCTTTGTCTCAAAACCTCAGATTGGTACCTGTGGGTTGCTAGTAGTGTTGATTACTCCTTGTAGTTGATGCTAGTTGGTTTATTCGGTGGAAGATCATATGTTCAGATCCTTAATGCTATTCAATACCCCTTTGATTATGAACATGAATATGCTTTGTGAGTAGTTATGTTTGTTCCTGAGGACATGCGAGAAGTCTTGTTATAAGCAATCATGTGAATTTGGTATTCGTTCGATATTTTGATGAGATGTATGTTGTCTCTCCTCTAGTGGTGTTATGTGAACGTCGACTACATGAGACTTCACCATTATTTGGGCCTAGGGGAAGGCATTGGGAAGTAATAAGTGGATGATGGGTTGCTAGAGAGACAAAAGCTTAAACCCTAGTTTATGCGTTGCTTTGTAAGGGGCTGATTTGGATCCATATGTTTCATGCTATAGTTAGGTTTACCTTAATTATTCTTTCATAGTTGCGGATGCTTGCGAGGGAGTTTAATCATAATTGGGAGGCTTGTCCAAGGAAGGACAACACCCAAGCACCGATCCACCCACATATCAAATTATCAAAGTAATGAACGCGAATCATATGAGCATGATGAAAACTAGCTTGACAATCATTCCCATGTGTCCTCGGGAGCTCTTGCTTTATATATGAGTTTGTCCAGGCTTGTCCATTGCTACAAAAAGGATCGGGCCACCTTGCTGCACCTTAGTTACTTTTGTTACTTGTTACCCGTTATGAATTACCTTATCACAAAACTATTTGTTACCGATAATTTTAGTGCTTGCAGAGAATACCTTACTGAAAACCGCATCAAGACTTCTCCCATGGATACCGATTTATATAGTGTGCTGAAACATTTTGGTAAGTGGAAGTTGGTAAGGAAACATTTATATAGTGTGCTGAAATTTACTGTCACACAACTCTGAAGATTGGGAACTCGGCGAAGGTAAGGAGTCAGGTATAAACCTTAAATTTGATTGTGTTAAATCTTTTATGGATACCGATGCTTTTCATGATTTTAGCACTAAATATGGACTTGACTCTGAGATAGTACCTTCTTTCTGTGAATCATTTGCTACTCATGTTGGTCTCCCTAAGGAGAAGTGGTTTAAATATCACCCTCCCATTGAAGTGAAAGTAGTAGAACCTGTTAAAGTTGAAGAAAAAACTATTACTTATAATGTTGATCTCATTGTTCCAACCGCTTATATTGAGAAACCATCTTTAGTTTGTAAGAGTAATACTGGAACACGTACACCCCTAAATAAAGTTGAACTTGTATTGCTATGGTTAAAGATCTCTTGGTCGATAATATTGATGGGCATGTTATTTATTTCTGTGATGAAGCTGCTAGAATTGCTAAACCCGATACTAGAAATAAACATAGACCTGTTGTCGGCATGCCTGTTGTTTGTGTTAAAATAGGAGATCATTGTTATCATGGCTTATGTGATATGGGTGCTAGTGTGAGTGGAATACCTCATTACTTATACAAAGAAATTATGCATGATATTGCACCTGCTGGGATAGAAGATATTGATGTTACTATTAAGCTTGCCAATAGAGACAATATTTCACCAATTGGGATTGTTAGAGATGTTGAAGTCTTGTGTGGGAATATTAAATATCCTACTGATTTTCTTGTTCTGGGTTCCCCACAAGATGACTTTTGTCCCATTATATTTGGTAGACCCTTCTTGAATACTGTTAATGCTAAGATAGACTGCGAAAAGGATATTGTTACTGTTGGTTTAGGGGATACCTCTCATGATTTTAATTTCTATAAATTTTGTAGACAACCCCATGATAAAGAATTTCCTAGTAAAGATGAAATTATTGGTCTTGCTTCTGTTGTCGTGCCTCCTAATGATCCTTTAGAACAATATTTGCTTGACCATTAAAATGATATGTTTATGAATGAAAGAAGGTAAATAGATGAAGTATTCTTTAAGCAAGGACCTATTTTGAAACACAACTTGCCTGTTGAAATCCTTGGGGATCCTCCTCCACCCAAGGGTGATCCTGTGTTTGAGCTTAAACAATTACCTGATACTCTTAAATATGCTTATCTCAATGAAAAGAAGATATATCCTGTTATTATTAGTGCTAACCTTTCAGAGCATGAAGAAGAGAAATTATTGAAAACTCTAAAGAAGAACCCTGCTGCTATTGGATATACTCTTGATGATCTTAAGGGCATTAGTCCCACTCTATGCCAGCACAAAATAAAACTGGAGAAAGATGCTAAACCAGTTGTTGATCTTCAACGACGGTTAAATCCTAAGATGAAAGAAGTGGTAAGAAATGAAATACTAAAACTTCTGGAGGCAGTATAATTTACCCTATTGCTGATAGTCAGTAGGTAAGTCCCGTCCATTGTGTCCCTAAGAAGGGAGGTATTGCTGTTGTTCCTAATGATAAAGATGAATTGACCCCACAAAGAATTGTTACAGGTTATGGAATGGTAATTGATTTACGCAAATTAAATAAAGCTACCAGAAAAGATCATTACCCTCTAACTTTTATTGATCAAATGCTAGAAACACTATCCAAACATACACATTTTTTCTTTATAGATGGTTATTCTGGTTTCTCTCAAATACCCGCGTCAAAAGAGGATCAGGAAAAGACCACTTTTACTTGCCCTTTCGGTACTTTTGCTTATAGACGTATGCCTTTTGGTTTTTGCAATGCACCTGCTACCTTGCAAAGATGTATGACTGCTATATTCTCTGAATTTTGTGAAAAGATTGTTGAGGTTTTCATGGATGATTTCTCCGTTTATGAAACTTCTTTTGATGATTCCTTAAGCAACCTTGATCGAGTTTTGCAGAGATGTGAAGAAACTAATCTTGTCTCGAATTGGGAATGTCAGGACCCCGACTCAATGGCACATCGATCTAGCATGTAACACCTCATATCACTTTGCGGCCTCACGCACAGTATTCCCACGGGTGTCGCCTTACCTTGCCTGGGACCGTTTGCACCTTTTGGCACACGTATATGATAGTGTCACTAGCATCCATATGACAAAGAGCCTGGGCTGACATGGCTAGTTGTGAAACCAAAGTGGCACAAACTTACAGGGACAGGCATCCATGACCCAGCATCAAACATGTCGGTCATCAGTGAGTGAATCCAGGCTGTAGCACTAGGCTAGCAGGACTCCGGTAAACTGAGCTGTAGCGGGCTAACAGGACTCCGGTGTTCATCGCGTGACATTTCCCCGAAGGGACAGACACAGGAACGAAGAAGGACACATGCCGGCCAGCCTAAGTGTTCCGGGGTAGTAGCAAGCTACCATGGCTCAGTGGAACCACTAGGAGACATTTCCTGGTAAGAGAGGCTACTAAGGATAAACAACTAGATAGTCAGATCCCACACATACCAAGCATTTCAATCATACACACAATATGCTCAATATGTGAAAATACAACAAGGCATCACAACATGACTCTACAACACAAGTACTTTATTTAAAGGCTCAGAGAGCCATACATATCATACACACAAATACGGGTCACACGACCCAGCATTCAAGTCATAGAAACATACAAGCCAACAGCGGAAGTAACTTCTCTGACTATAGACAACTAGGAAAATAAAAGAGGCTTGGCAAGCCTGACTATACTACATGGTCCAGCGTGAGCTCAGGATCACCACCTGGGCTTCAGCCTACTCGTCAAGATCGACGTCTATGAAGAACCCATCAAAAGGGGTTGCAGCGGCTCCTGTAAAACGTAAATTAAGCAACATGAGTACAAAGGTACTCAGCAAGACTTACATTAGATCCTACATACATGCACATTATCAAGAAGGGTTGGTGGGGTTATTGCAGCAAGCCAGCTTTGACTCTTGGCTAAGCTATCCTACGAGACACCACCTTAAAATGTTTTGCGCACTCGAGTCCACTACACACCACTTCAATACACTACCGAGGATCCACCTCCGTCATCCTACGGAAGAGCCATCCTCGGCACTCACGCTTATCTTGAGGCTTTTATTAGTATCCATTTACTTGTCTATGAATTGTATAGGCAACCAAGTAGTCCTTTACTGCGGACGTGGCTATTCGAATAGATGATGTTAACCCTGCAGTGGTGTACTTCTTCATACATGCTCTCACCACTTACCGCCGTTTACACGACATGTACCCGGCAACCTTCAAGCAGAAGCCCAACGTGGGTGTCGGCCATGACCTACCTAAACACCTAAGTCTCTAGTCTAGGTTTATCGCCTATTCAGGTTCCATCCGCAGGGAGTCCGACTGAGGTTTCCACATACGGCCCTGAACGATGTGTACAGGGTTCTGAGACACCTAACGGGTGCCCGGTATACCCGTCCACGTACCTACCGCATCACAGCCCACCCCGCTGGACAGCGTTGTCCACAGCCTCCAGTAAGCTACAAACACCAGAAACTACTTCCAACTCCTGGACAGAGGACTAGGGTGAATAAGAAGCCGAGAGGGTCCATTAGTTTCGGACCCAATGCATGGTAGTAGCTGATTCTTAAATCACACATACAGATCTCAGTGCTTAAGGACGGCTTCAATGAAACAACCAACCATGTACTCCTACATGGCCTCTCATCGATACCTTTCCCAAATCGTGTTCAACACATCACTCTCACTACCGACATGATCATTTAACTCTAGCCCATCACCCAGATGAACCAGACCTGACACGACTCTAAGCATAGCAGGCATAGCAAGGTAGTAACAACACATACACATGTCTCAACCAACTCCTACACATGCTAGTGGGTTTCGTCTAGTTACTGTGGCAATGACAGGTCATGCAGAGGAAATGGGTTCAACTACCATAGCACACAGCAGTTTGAATCGCGTTGTCTTAATGCAGTAAAAGAGAGCAAAGGCAAGAACATGGGATTGTATCGATATGATCAAATGGTTGGTTGCTTGCCTTGTGGGTCTGTGGACTGGTATTGCTCTTCGTTAGGATATTCGCGATACTCCTCCGGGGTAGAACCTGCTGCAGAGTGCACCGATATACAATCATCACCAAACAATATGCAACAATATGATGCATGCATGAGACATGGCAAAATGAGTGTATTGGGCTAATGCAACTAAGACCAGATGGGTTTGAACCATTTTGCATCAAAGATTCAAGTTTCAAACTCATAAATGGCCCTTAATAGTGGTTTATCTTATTATGCACTAAACAGCATGTTAGCTTTCTTAAACATGCATGAAACCAGTAAAGATGGATAGATTGGATTTTCTGATCATTTTTCATATATATAAAACTTTGCATTTGGAGCTACAGATTAATTTCTATGTTTTTTTGAAGTTTGTGGTATTTTCTCGAATTTCCTATGTAAAAAATAATTCCAGTAAATAATTTACTGCGTCAGCATTACGTCAGTATGATATCACTGGTCAACGAGACAGTCCAGGTCAAACCTAACAGTGGGTCCCGCGTGTTAGTGTAATTAGTTTAACTAGTACTAATCCTAGATTAGTTAGCCGGCTGGGTCCCACCTGTCATTGACCCCAGGGTGGTCAAACTGGGCCCACCCGTGGTCAAATGGGTTCAGCGGGGTCAACTCGCCGGTGTTTAGCCGCCGGCGAGGCCAAACATGGCGGTGCAGGTGCGGGTTTCGCCTACAGGGCACCATTCGAGGCGCCGTTGGGCTCTATGGTTAGCTGGGAACGAGCCACAGCGGGTGGTGCAGGTGGTTGGGCTCGGGGTCGTTGGAAACGGCGCCGGTGATGTATTTGGCGGTCGGAGCTCGGGTGAGCTCGAACCCGTCGCTAGGAGGCACGGCGAGGCACGTGAGTTAGTGCGTTGTGCTCCTGGGAGTGTGGTGATATTAGTGGACAGGGTGGTGCGACCGTAGGGTGGTTGGAGCCTCGTCGGTGACGAGCTCCGCGGTGGCGCGTGCGGGTGAGCTCGGTGTGCTTACTGTGGTGCACGAGAAGGAGAGCAGAGAGGATAGGGAGGTGGCCCAGCTCATGGTGGTTGCGATGGGGCGGACGGCGAGGCCGGAGACGAAATGGAGCAAGCGGGGCGGCGAAGGCGATCTGGCCGGCAGGAGGTTGAAGACGAGCTCGGTGGAGACGCTCGGGGGCCTCCGGCAGGGCATGGCTTGGCGAGACGGTCGAGGAGGGAGTGGCGGAGCTTCTGGAAACGGTGGAGCGGCGCGTGGACGATGGTGGGCGCAGTTACGGCGGTGGGACAGCGGCGGCAGCGGCGGCCATGGCGGAGGGGAGCAAGGGAGAGAGGCAGGGGGCGAATGGATGTGTCCAGGGGGTTCGGGGCACGACGTGGAGGTCGTCTAGGCCAGCAGAGCGGCAAGGGGAGGAAGCAGGGCAGCGGGCAGCTGCGTGGCGCGCGCTAGTGCTGGCGTCGAGCACCTGCATGCCTGCCTGGCCAAGTCAAGCAGCTCGCTGGAGCGGCTGCTAGGCTGGGCCAGCTAGGTGGGCCTGGTGGTGGGCTGCCAGGTGAGGCCAGGTGAGATCCTCTCTCTCTCTTTTATTTCCGTTTGCTTTTCTATTTTTCTATAAGTGTTGGGCTTTATTAAAAATACTAAAATGTTTCCAAAAATCCTGCAAATAATTGTGGGCTCTGTTGGGATTATTCCTAACAGCCCTCACTTAAATCCAGAATTATTTGGGCATTTGAATTATTTTATAGCATTTAAATTCCCAAATGCAAATAGGTAAAGAATTAATCCAGTGAGCTTAGGTGTCCTAGAAAAATGTGAACCACTTTTGGCAGAGGTTTTGAACCAAGACAAAAATGATGGACATTTTAGAAGGGCATTTCAGGTTCATTGAAAATATTTTTAGTAAACCCTAGTTTGTTTCAGAGGGGGCTGGGGGTTCTGTCATCCCCATTTCAAGTTTCTATTAAATGAAATAGACATGATGCAACACTCTAATGCAAGAACTAGCTAGGGTGTGACAACTCAACACCACTCAGAAAAATCTCCTCCTGAGATTTAGGTTCCTCCGGAAAGAAGGCGGGATACTCGAGTCGAAGACGATCCTCCCTTTCCCAGGTTGCTTCTTTCTCAGAATGGTGCGAGCATTGAACCTTGAGAAACTTGATATTAAGACATCGAGTGGTACGCTCGGCTTGATCGAGAGTACAAACAGGGTACTCTCGATACATGAGATTATCTTGAAGATCAAGCATTTCGTGGTCCACTCCACGGATAGGATCCGAGAAGCAACGCCTGAGTTGAGAAACGTGGAAGACATCGTGGACTCTGGAGAGATGCGGAGGTAGTTCCAATTGGTAGGCAACTTCTCCTTGTTCGGCAAGAATGCGAAAGGGTCCAATGTAGCGAGGAGCCAATTTGCCTTTGATACCAAAACGATGGGTTCCCTTCAGAGGAGTAACCCGAAGGTAAGCCTTCTCGTCAACCTCAAAAGTCATAGCCCTATGTTTTCGGTCATATTGACTTTTTTGACGGGATTGGGCTGTTTTCAACTTTTCACGAACGATGTGAACTTGCTCTTCTGCTTCCTGAATCATATCCGGACCAAAGAATTGTCTTTCCCCGGTTTCTGACCAGTTAAGAGGCGCTCGACATATTTGTCCATAGAGAACTTCAAAAGGGGCTTTACCCAAGCTAGATTGATAGTTGTTGTTATAAGCAAATTCGGCAATTGGAAGGCATTTCTCCCAATCCATTCCGAATGAGATAATAGAAGCTCGAAGCATGTCTTCTAGAATCTGGTTGACGCGTTCTACTTGACCACTTGATTGAGGGTGAAAGGCAGTACTAATGGAAAGACGGGTTCCCGTAGCATTTTGGAAACTTTCCCAAAATCGAAAGGTGAAGAGACTTCCTCGATCCGAGTTAATTTCCAAAGGAACACCATGGAGAGACACTATTTGGGAGATATACAAGTCTGCTAGCTGGCTAGCGGTTATACTATCACGAACAGGCAAGAAATGGGCCACTTTGGAAAGACGATCGATAACAACAAAGATAGCGTTATTCCCTCTCTTGGTCCTGGGAAAACCGGTGATGAAATCCATACCAATTTTATCCAATTTCCATTCAGGAATAGCTAAGGGTTGAAGGGTGCCAGGAGGTCGTTAAAGCTCTGCTTTGACACGACGACAGACGTCGCAATTAGCAATATACTGAGCAATTTCTCTCTTCATCCTAGTCCACCAGAACCTCTGGCGTAGGTCCTGATACATTTTGGTGCTTCCGGGATAAATGGTGAGAGGAGATTCATGAGCCTCCTTAAGGATCAAGCACCTTAGGTTTCGTACTTTGGGAACCACTAGACGGTTTCTGAAGTGTACGACTCCTTGATCATCAATGGAGAAACAATCCGCAACTCCTTTTCTTGATGTTTATTTTGATACGGGAAATCCCCGGATCTACCTTCTGAGCTTTGATGATCTGATCCGTAAGGGTAGGTTTCGCCACCAAGGTGGAAAGGAATCCTTGAGGAATGATGTGAAGGTTAATCTTCCGAAATTCCTCATGGAGAAGTGGTTGACTTTGTTGTAACATCAGATTGTTACAATAAGATTTACGACTTAATGCATCAGCCATGACATTGGCTTTTCCTGGGGTGTAAGTTATTCCTAAGTTGAAATCTATGATCAACTCGACCCAACGTCTTTGACTGAGATTCAAATCCAGTTGGGTGAATATATAATTCAAACTTTGGTGATCGGTGAAGATTTCGCAATGATTACCGAGGAGGTAATGTCACCAAGTTTTAAGTGCATGGACTTCAGCTGCAAGCTCTAGATCATGAGTAGGATAATTTTCCTCATGTGGGTGCAATTGTCGTGAAGCACAAGCAATTACATGACGATCTTGCATGAGAATTCAACCTAGTCCTTGTCGCGAGGCGTCACAATAGATAACAAAGTCCTTAGAGAAGTCTGGTGGTACCAGTACGGGAGCAGATGTCAGGCATCTTTTCAGTTCCTGAAAGCTGTGCTCACATTGTGGGGTCCACTCGAACTTTTTATCTTTCTGAGGAGTTCAGTTAGAGGTTTAGCAACTTTGGAGAAGTTCTCGACAAAGCGGCGACAATAGCTCGCTAAGCCAAGGAAACTCCTAACTTGCTTGACCAATTCAGGTGGAGTCCAATTAAGAGCGGCTTGAACTCCCTTGGGATTGACAGCAATACCCTTACCAGAGATTACATGGCCTAAATAGGTCACTTTTGGCAACCAAAATTCACATTTAGAAAATTTTGCATAAAGGCGATGCTCTCAAAGTTTCATCAACACTAGCCTTAGATGCTCGGCGTGCTCTTCCTCATTCTTGGAATAGATGAGTGTATCATCGAGGTAAACCACGACGAATTTATCCAAATACTCCATGAAGATTGAGTTCATTAAGCGAGAGAAGGTGGCTGGAGCGTTGGTTAAACCGAAGGACATGACGGTGTACTCGTATTGGCCATAAAGAGTAACAAAGGCTGTTTTAGGAATGTCCCCGTTCCTGATTTTGATTTGATGGTAGCCCAATATCAAATCCATCTTGGAGAAGACTGAGGATCCAGCGAGCTGATCATAAAGATCATTGATCCTGGGGAGCGGATACTTGTTCTTGATTGTGACCAGGTTGACTGGTCGATAATCCACAACCATCAGATCCGTACCATCCTTCTTCTTGATGAAGAGGACGGGGCAAGCCCATGGAGATGAACTAGGACGGATGAAACCCTTTTTCAAGGACTTATCGAGTTGTTTCTTAAGCTCGGCTAGTTCTAGTGGTGCCATCTTATAGGGTCTTCTAGAAATTGGGACAGTTCCTGGAATGAGATCTATCATGAACTCGACATGTCTGTCAGGTGGAACACCTGGCAATTCTTCTGGAAAGACATCCGGGAAGTCACGGACTATCGGAACGTCTTCGAGGTCTGGCAAAGGACTGGCATTAAGAAAATATAGCTGTCGCTTGGCTACTCGGGTCAAGACATTGACTATCTTTCCCGAAGGGTGTGTAAGTTGAACAGTCCTAGAGAAGCAATCAATATTGGCATGATGGGCTGACATCCATTCCATACGCAAGATGATATTAATATCTAAATATTTGAGAGCTATCAAAGATGCGAGAAAAAGAAGTCTGTCAACTTGAATTTCATTCCCATGGCTTACTCTAGAGGTTTGCCATCTAGAACCAGGAGTAGAAATTTCCATGGTGGAAGGCATGTCACAGAATGCGGTGTTATGCAAACGAGCATAGTTTTCGGATATGAAAGAATGAGATGCTCTAGTATCAAAAAGAACAGATGTCGGATGGCAGTGAACAAGGAGCGTACCGAGAACGACATTGGGATCCTCCTGAGCCTCTTCAGCAGAGACACAATTAACATGGCCATGTGCAGCAGTGGCCGGCTTGGCGTAGAACACTTTCCCTGTCGGCTTGCCACGGCCAACAACTTTTCCAGACTGGTTGGGGTTGGTCTGGGGACACTCGCGCATGTAGTGGCCCGATTCCTCACACTTGAAGCATGTCATGGAGCTGGTGCATGGTGGAGCATTGTTGGTTGGACCACCATAGGGCTTGGCTGGTGCATACTGCTGAGCTGGGCGAGGCGCCTGATAAGATGGCCTCGGTGTGAACCTTGGTGGCAGGGCGGTGTTAGGCACCCACACCCGGCGCTTCTGAGGGCCAGCACCAGATGAGGAACCCATGTCACGGCCATGCTTGCGTGTTGCTTCGTAATCAGTCTGACCAGACTCAGCATTGATGGCCTTGTTTACAAGCTTCTGAAAGGATGTGCACTCATGCAGATGGAGGTCACGGTGAAGCTCATGGCTAAGTCCCTTGCGGAACCTTGCCTGCTTCTTGGTATCGGTGGAATCTTCCTCAGTTGCATAACGCGCTAGGTTACCGAACTCCCTGCTGTATGCATCCACAGAGAGTCTACCTTGAGTGAAACTACAGAACTCCTCACGTTTACGGTCCATAAGACCCTCCAGAATGTGATGTTCACGGAAAGCCTCACTAAATTCTGCCCAAGTAGTGACCTGGCCTGCTGGACGCATGGCTTCATAATTTTCCCACTAGAGACTGGCAGGGCCTTCAAGATGGTAGGCAGCAAAAGTGACCTTATCAGCCTCAGCTACGAGTGCAGAGCATAGCTTGTGAGTAATACTGCGAAGCCAGTCATCGGTGTCGAGAGGCTCGACGGAGTGGTGGAAGGTGGGTGGATGTAACTTGATGAAGTCACTGAGTGACACCAAGTTATTCCTCTGCTACAGAGTTGTGTTCTGTTGATGCGTTCCAACAAATGGTTGGTCTCCCGCTTGTTCCTCTCGGCCTCCAGCATAACCTCGGTCAGAGAAGGAGGATGAGGCAGGTTCGCATCTCTAGCTCCACTGCCTTCAGCCTGCTCCTGGGAAGCAGGGTTGTTGCGTGTGTTGACCATCCTAGGAAAACAAGACAATGGTTTAGTCCGGAATTACGAGATTCTGACATAGAAATGCAGAATGTAAGGAATAACTCGGAATGCAAGATGATCATCCGTATGACATGGTAAATACATAAACTGCTACATTTATTCCATCGTCATACACACCATACAAGGTTTAGTACAAGACCAAACGGAGTACAACTGTGGTGAAAGGAAGATTACATCTCATCGGAGGCATCCCAAGCTCCTATACATTATTTTTCTACATCTCCGGAAAGTAGTACATACTAAGTCATATCCCATGAGTCACGCAGGACGGTGGATGATATAACTGTTACCATACTAGTGGTGCTACCATCAGCTCAAGCGTTTCCGTAGTAATCTTCGTAGAGATTACCACCATGTCCTAGAAGCTGAACGTGATCATCTGTAAACAGTCGATCATGTGGAGCCTGCGGTCCATAAGGACTCGGATGTGGCCTGGGTCCATCAAACGGCGGCAGAGGAGGTCCACAGGGAGGAGCGATGCCCCCTACATCACGCCAATCCATACGGTCTGGCAGAGTAGAGCACACGGGGTACAGATCCCGCATATCCATATACCCTGCCTGCACAGCAGGTGCAAACCGGGTCAAACTGGCCCAGTGATTAGACCGGGAGTTGAAAAGCTCCAATCGGAAGGCACGATTTTCATGGTCCTTATCCTCAAGTATCTGTGCGGTGATGCGGAGCAGCGAATCCTCATGAGAAGAGTCGGTGTAAATAGCTGTGAAGTAACCTTCTGCCCCAGGGAGTGACATTGGCATATAGCGAAAGTCAGTGTTCCGAAGCAAAGGAGTCCTGGCCCGAATAATAGTCATCATCGAGTAAGCAGCGTCCTGCACGGACATCTCGATGGTAACCCCAAGTCCATAAGAGCAATGGAGGGGTTCAGTGGATCCAGGATAGGAAGGTAATATCCTGACGGTGCAGAGGTATTGGCTTTGATTGAAATCTCTATACTGCTCCTCAACGGTGTACTCGGGATACCATCGGTATCCATCCTCGGTCATTACATGGACCAACATAGCTGTATGGCCCGGTACATCGAGACAACGAGTCATACGAACAACTTGGTTCTGGGTGCGGGAGGCCATCTGCAACATCATGTAATGCAAAGGCATTAGAATTTCTAGCAGAAATTGGACAACATAACGGCTGTAAATGCTCAAAAAAAGATTTTGAGACACTTTGCAAAAGATTGCATAGACACTCAACAACATCATATCAAGGTTCTGGGTCCATCTTAGCAACATAATGGGGTAGTAGAGCTGAACTAGGCTTGTATCCATCAAACCTATAAGGTACTACTGATTAGTAACACGTGAACCTGATAGAGAGAACATATCCTAATTCCTTAACCCCCGGTGGAAGAATAGACTGACTCATATCAGAATGCCATGAGGTGAAGGAGTAAAAAGAGCCTTACGTTCCATCCCACAATCAATTCCCCTACATATAACTAAAGCATTCCTAGACTCAACATCGACCAGTTTGGCTTGGAGAACCTACAGGCAGTCCGGCTCTGATACCAACGCTGTCAGGACCCCAACTCAATGGCACATCGATCTAGCATGTAACACCTCATATCACTTTGCGGACTCACGCATGGTATTTCCACGGGTGTCGCCTTACCTTGCCCGGGACCGTTTGCGCCCTTTGGCACGCGTATATGATAGTGTCGCTAGCATCCATATGACAAAGAGCTCGGGCTGACATGGCTAGTCGTGAACCCAAAGTGGCACAAACTTACAGGGACAGGCATCCATGACCCAACATCGAACGTGTCGGTCATCAGCGAGTGAATCCAGGCTGTAGCACTGGGCTAGCAGGACTCCGATAAACCGGGCTGTAGCAGGCTAACAGGACTCCGATGTTCATCGCGTGACATTTCCCTGAAGGGACAGGCACAGGAACGAAGAAGGACACATGTCGGCCAGCCTAAGTGTTCCAGAGCAATAGCAAGCTACCATGGCTCAGTGGAAGCACTAGGAGACATTTCCCGGTAAGAGAGGCTACTAAGGATAATAAACTAGATAGTGAGATCCCACACATACCAAGCATTTCAATCATACACACAATATGCTCAATATGTGCAAATACAACAAGGCATCACAACATGACTCTACAACACAAGTACTTTATTTAAAGGCTCAGAGAGCCATACATATCATACACACAAGTACAGGTCACACGACCCAGCATTCAAGTCATACAAACATACAAGCCAACAACGGAAGTAACTTGCCTGAGTACAGACAACTAGAAAAATAAAAGAGGCTTGGCAAGCCTGACTATACCACATGGTCCATCGTGAGCTCAAGATCACCACCTAGGCTTCAGCCTACTCGTCAAGATCGATGTATATGAAGAACCCATCAGAAGGGGTTACAACATCTTCTGTAAAACGTAAATTAAGCAACATGAGTACAAAGGTACTCAGCAAGACTTACATCAGATCCTACATACATGCACATTATCAAGAAGGGTTGGCGGGGTTATTGTAGCAATCCATCTTTGACTCTTGGCTAATCTATCCTACGAGACACCACCTTAAAAATTTTTGCGCACTCGAGTCCACTACACACCACTTCAATACACTACCGAGGATCCACCTCCATCATCCTACGGAAGAGCCATCCTCGGCACTCATGCTTATCTTGAGGCTTTTAGTAGTATCCATTTACTTGTCTATGAACTGTATAGGCAACCAAGTAGTCCTTTACCGCGGACGCGGCTATTCGGATAGATGATGTTAATCCTGTAGGGGTGTACTTCTTCATACACGCTTTCACCACTTACCGCCGTTACACGACATGTTCTCGGCAACCTTCAAGCGGAAGCCCAACGTGGGTGTCGGCCATGACCTACCTAAACACCTAAGTCTCTAGTCCAGGTTTATCGCCTATTCAGGTTCCATCCGCAGGGAGTCCGGCTGAGGTTTCCACATACGGCCCCGAACGATGTGTACAGGGTTCCGAGACACCTAACGGGTGCCCGGTATACCCGGCCACATACCTACCGCATCACAACCCACCCCGTGGGTCAGCGCTGTCCACGGCCTCCAGTAAGCTACAAACACCAGAAACTACTTGCAACTCCTAGACAGAGGACTAGGGCGGGCCCAATGCATGGTCGTAGTTGATTCTTAAATCACACATACAGATCTCAGTGCTTAAGGACGACTTCAATGAAACAACCCACCATGTACTCCTACATGGCCTCTCATCGATACCTTTACTAAATCATGTTCAACAAATCACTCTCATTACCGACATGATCATTTCGCTCTAGCCAATCACCCAGATGAACCAGACCTGACACGACTCTAAGCATAGTAGGCATAGCAAGGTAGGACAACACATACACATGGCTTAACCAACTCCTACACATGCTAGTGGGTTTCATCTAGTTACTGTGGCAATGACAGGTCATGCAGAGGAAATGGGTTCAACTACCGTAGCACACAGCAGTTTGAATCGTGTTGTCTTAAAGTAGTAAAAGAGAGCAGAGGCGAGAACATGGGATTGTATCAATGTGATCAAATGGTTGGTTCCTTGCCTTGCAGGTCTGTGGACTAGTATTGCTCTTCGTTAGTATATTTGCGATACTCCTCGGGGGCAGAACCTACTGCAGAGAGCACCGATATACAATCATCACCAAACAATATGCAACAATATGATGCATGCATGAGACATGGCAAAATGAGTGTATTGGGCTAATGCAACTAAGACCAGATCGGTTTGAACCATTTTGAATCAAAGATTCAAGTTTCAAACTCATAAATGGCCCTTAATAGTGGTTCATCTTATTCTGCACTAAACAACAAGTTTGAACCATTTTGAATCAAATATTCAAGTTTCAAACTCATAAATGGCCCTTAATAGTGGTTTATCTTATTCTGCACTAAACAACAGGTTAGCTTGCCTAAACATGCATCAAAGTAGTACAGATGGATAGACTGGATTTTTCTGATCATTTTTCATATATAACACTTTGAGTTTGGAGCTACAAATTAATTTCTATGATTTTTTGAAGTTTGTGGTATTTTCTGGAATTTCCTGTGTAAAAAATAATTCCAGTAAATAATTTACTGCGTCAGCATTACGTCAGGATGATGTCAGTGGTCAACGGGACAGTCCAGGTCAAACCTGACAGTGGGTCTCGCGTGTCAGTGTAATTAGTTTAACTAAATTTAATTAGTACTAATCCTGGATTAGTTAGCCGACTGGGTCCCACCTGTCATTGACCCCGGGGGGGGGGGTCAAACTGGGCCCACCCATGGTCAAATGGGGTCAGCGGGGTCAATTCGCCGGCGTTTAGCTGCCGGCGAGGCCAAACGTGGCGGTGCAGGTGTGGGGTTTGCCTACAGGGCACAATTCGAGGCGCCGTTAGGCTCTACGGTTAGTTGGGAACGAGCCGGGGCGTGTGGTGCAGGTGGTTGGGCTCGGGGTCACTGGAAACGGCGTCGGCGACGTGTTTGGCAGCGGCCGGAGCTCGGGTGAGCTCGAACCCGTCGCTAGGAGGCACGGCGAGGCACGTGAGTTAGTGCATTGAGCTCCTGGGAGTGTGGTGAGGTTAGTGGACAGGGTGGCGCGGCCGTTGGGTGGCCGGAGCCTCGTCGGCGATGAGCTCCGCGGCGACGCATGCGGGTGAGCTCGGTGTGCTTGCTGTGGTGCACGAGAAGGAGAGCAGAGAGGATAGGGAGGTGTCCCAGCTCACGGTGGTTGCGACGGGGCGGATGACGAGGTCGGAGACGAACCGGAGCAAGTGGGGCGGCGAAGGCGATTTGGCCGGCAGGAGGTTGAAGACGCTCGGGGGCCTCCGGTGGGGCGTGGCTCGGCGATACAGTCAAGGAGGGAGTGGCGGAGCTTCTGGATGCGGTGGAGCGGCGCGTGGACGACGGTGGGCACGCTTACGGCGGCGGGACGATGGCGGCAGCGTCGGCCATGGCGAAGGGGAGCGAGGGAGAGAGGCAGGGGGCGAATGAATGTGTCCAGGGGGTTCGGGGTGCGACGTGGAGGTCCTCCAGGCCAGCAGTGCGGCGAGGGGAGGAAGTAGGGCGGCGGGCAGCTGCATGGCGCGCGCTAGTGCTGGCATCGAGCACCTTCCTGCCTGCCTGGCCAAGTCAAGCAGCTCGCTGGAGCGGCTGCTGGACTGGGCCGGCTAGGTGGGCCTGGTGGTGGGCTGCCAGGTGAGGCGGTGAGATCCTCTCTCTCTCTTTTATTTCTGTTTGCTTTTCTATTTTTCTGTAAGTGTTGGGCTTTATTAAAAATACTAAAATGTTTCCAAAAATCCTGCAAATAATTGTGGGCTCTGTTGGGATTATTCCTAACAGCCCTCACTTAAATCCAGAATTATTTGGGCATTTGAATTATTTTATAGCATTTAAATGCCCAAATGCAAATAGGTAAAGAATTAATCCAGTGACCTTAGGTGTCCTAGAAAAATGTGAACCACTTTTGGTAGAGGTTCTGAACCAAGACAAAAATGATGGACATTTTAGAAGGGCATTTCAGGTTCATTGAAAATATTTCTAGTAAACCCTAGTTGGTTTCAGAGGGGGATGAGGGTTCTGTCATCCCCATTTCAAGTTTCCATTGAATGAAATAGACATGATGCAACACTCTAATGCAAGAACTAGCTAGGGTGTGACAGGGAAAAGTGTCACTTTATGGTAAATGATGGTATTGTCTTGGGGCATAAAATTTCTGAAAGAGGTATTGAAGTTGATAAAGCTAAAGTTGATGCTATTGAAAATATATCGTGTCCTAAAGATATCAAAGGTATAAGAAGTTTCCTTGGTCATGATGGTTTCTACAGGAGGTTTATTAGAGACTTCTCTAAAATTTCTAGGCCTCTCACTAATCTCTTACAAAAAGATGTTCCTTTTGTTTTTGATGATGATTGTGTAGAAGCATTTGAAATACTTAAGAAAGCCTTGATTTCTGCACCTATTGTTCAGCCACCTGATTGGAATTTACCCTTTGAAATTAGGTGTGATGCTAGTGATTATGTTGTTGGTGTTGTACTAGGACAAGGAGTTGGTGAGAAATTAAATGTTATCCAATATGCTAGTAAAACTCTAGAACATTCCCAGAGAAATTATGCTACTACTGAAAAAGAATTTTTAGCAGTTGTATTTGCTTGTGATAAGTTCAGACCTTATATAGTAGATTCCAAAGTAACTGTTCACACTGATCATGCTGCTATTAAAGATCTTATGGAAAAGAAAGATGCTAAACCTAGACTTATTAGATGGGTTCTCTTTTTACAAGAATTTGATTTGCATATTATTGATAGAAAGGGAGCTGAGAACCCCGTTGCAGACAACTTGTCTACGTTAGAAAATGTTCTTGATGCCCACTACCTATTGATGATAGCTTTCCTGGTGAATAATTAGCTGTCATAAATGCTTCTTGTACTGCTCCATGGTATGCTGATTATGCTAATTACATTGTTGCTAAATTTATACCACCTAGTTTCACATACCAGCAAAATAAAAAGTTTTTCTATGATTTAATACATTAGTTTTGGGATGACCCACACCTTTATAAAGAAGGATTAGATGGTGTTATGAGACATTGTGTACCTGAGCATGAACATGAATAGATACTATGCAACTTTCACTCTGAGGCTTTCAGAGTACACCACGCTGGAGATAGAACTCCACATAAGGTATTGCAGTCTGGTTTTTATTGGCCTACTCTTTTAAAAGATGCCTGTAAGTTTGTTTCGTCTCGCGATGAATGTCAAAGAATTGGTAATATTAGTAGACGTAAGGAAATTCCTATGCATTATTCACTTGTTATTGAACCATTTGATGTTTGGGGCTTTGAACATATGGGACCTTTTCCTTCCTCTAATGGATATACACATATTTTAGTTGTTGTTAATTATGTTACTAAGTGGATATAAGTTATTACAACTAGTAGTGCTGATCATAACACTTCTATTAAGATGCTTAAAGAAGTTATTTTAGTTGCTGTTAATTCTGTTACTAAGTGGATATAAGTTATTCCAACTAGTAGTGCTGATCATAACACTTCTATTTAGAGTTTCGCAGAAAAGGAATACCAAACGGACTCCAAACGGAGTGAAACCTTCGTGATTATCTTTCTTAGACCGAAAGCAAACCAGAAGACTTGGAGATGAAGTCTGAGATGCAACGAGGAAGCCACCAGAAAGGAGGGTGTGCCCAGTGGGGTAGGGCGTGCCCCCCAACCTCCCTGGCCCCCTTGTAGCTCCCCTGACCTAGTTCCTTTGCCTATATATACTCTTATACCCTGAAAACATCCAGGGGAGCCACGAAACCACTTCTCCACTGCTGCAACCTTCTGTACCCGTGAGATCCCATCTAGGGACCTTTTCCGGCATCCAGCCGGAGGGGGCTTCGATCATGGAGGGCTTCTACTTCAACACCATTACCTCTCCGATGATGCGTGAGTAGTTTACCACAAACCTTCGGGTCCATAGTTATTAGCTAGATGGCTTCTTCTCTCTCTTTGATTCTCAATACCATGTTTTCCTTGATGTTCTTGGAGATCTATTCGATGTAATATTCTTTTGTGGTGTGTTTGCCAAGATCCGATGAGTTGTGGATTTATGATCAAGATTATCTATGAATATTATTTGGTTCTTCTCTGAATTCTTATATGCATGATTTGATATCTTTGCAAGTCTCTTCGAATTATTGGTTTAGTTTGGCCTACTAGATTGGTCTTTCTTGCAATGGGAGAAGTTCTTAGCTTTGGGTTCAATCTTGCGGTGTCCTTTGCTAGTGACAGTAGGGGCACCAAGGAAAGTATTGTTTTGTTGCCATCGAGGATAAAAAGATGGGGTTTTCATCATATTGCTTGAGTTAATTCCTCTACATCATGTCATCTTGCTTAATGCGTTACTCAGTTCTTTATGAACTTAATACTCTAGATGCATGCTGGATAGCGGTCGATGTGTGGAGTAATAGTAGTAGATGCAGGCAGGAGTCGGTCTACTTGACATGGCCGTGATGCCTCTGTTCATGATCATTGCCTTAGATATCATCATAACTATGCGCTTTTCTATCAATTGCTCGGTACTAATTCTTTCACCCACCATAATATTTGCTATCTTGAGAGAAGCCACTAGTGAAACCTATGGCCCCCGGGTCTCTTTCCCATTATATTGAATCTCATTTACATCTTGCTAGTTTCCGATCTACTATTTTGCAATATTTAGTTTCCGATCTATAAAGCAAAAATACCAAAAATATTTACTTTACCGTTTATCTATCTCTATGAGATCTCACTTTTGCAAGTGACTGTGAAGGGATTGACAACCCCTTTATCGCGTTGGCTGCAAGTTGTTGATTGTTTGTGTAGGTATTCGGTGACTTGTGCGTTGTCTCCTACTGGATTGATACCTCGGTTCTCAAAACTGAGGGAAATACTTACGCCACTTTGCTGCATCACCCTTTCCTCTTCAAGGGAAAAACAACGCAAGCTCAAAAGGTAGCAAGAAGGATTTCTGGCGTCGTTGCCAGGGATATCTACGTCAAGTCAAGCCATACCAAGTACCCATCATAAACTCTAATTCCTTGCATTACATTATTCGTCATTCGCCTCTCATTTTCCTCTTCCCCACTTCTAAAACGATTTTCGAAAACCTTTGCCTTTTCTTCGTCCCTCTTCCGTTCATCTCTTTTCGCTTGTTTCTTGTGTACTTGTGTGTTAGATCACTTGATTCGCCTTCATAGCTAGTACTCCTATCATTGTCAGTACTCCCGGTAATGAAGTCCTCAATTTTAAACAAAGGGAGGGAGAAAATCTAAAAGATGCTTGGTATAGAATTTGCAATGCTCAAAATAGATCTACAAGAAAGCAATCTACTTCCATTCTTCTCCGCAATTTTTATGTAGGCATTACTCCTTGGAATAGATATGTTCTTGACACCATTACTGGAGGGAATTTTTTTGGAAGCCATACTTTTGATTCTTTTAGTGCCATGATAGATTTATTAGGCCCACCACCTCTTTTGGTTAATGGAACTATTTTGGAACATGTGATGCAAAGACTTGATATTATTGAGAATAAGATTGCTATTGTAGAATCGATTGAAAAATTGGATAAAAAGATTCATAATCAAATTACTCAATATGGATCTAAGGTAGGAGTTACCCTAAACTATCTTAGAGAAAAGGAACCCATAGTTAATGAAAAGATAGATCAAGATTCTTCTAGAATTGATAAACTCGAAGATACTATTACCAACTTAGGTTCCGCTTTCTTTGCTGTTAAAAATACCTCAAATCCTCCTCCTGCCAAAGTTGCTAAGTTTATTTATGTTCCTAAGAATAAGGGTGAATCTTCTAGTAAGGAAAATGAAGACCTCAAATCAATAATATTCACCCCAATCTTTTCGATACTATTAAGGAACCTTTTGCCATGAATGAATTTCTTGATTTCTTGCCTAGGAGTTTAATAATTGATAAAACCAAGGAGTCTCCTAAGGATTATACGTGCTCAATTGAAGAATTGCATACCAAAGATGGCAATACTTAGATCTATTCGTGTTTTTGTGCCTAGCTAGGGGCGTTAAAAGATAGCGCTTGTTGGGTGGCAACCCAATTTTATTTTTGTTCTTTGCTTTTTGCTCCTGTTTAGTAATAAATAATTCATCTATCCTCTGGTTATATGTGGTCTTAATTTTTAATTAGTGCTTGTGCCAAGTTAAACCTTTAGGATAGCTTAAGGTGATAGTTGTGTTGATCCTGCTGAAAATCAGAAACTTTTGCGCTTAGTAAATTAGTTTATAAAATTCACAAAAACGTGATTTTGATCTGATTCTTTTTTCTCTGAATTTGTACACAAATTCCTCAGTCTTTTCTAATTTGGTAGGAGTTTTAGAGTTACATAGGTATCCGAGAGTTACAGATTACTACAGATTGTTCTGTTTTTGACAGATTCTGTTTTTCGCGTGTTGTTTGCTTATTTTGATGAATCTATGAGTA